>NC_056728.1:1446893423-1447045923 GCF_019279795.1 Protopterus annectens
CACCCCCCAAAGAAAGAATTACATTTCTCAGATTTAAAAAATGTGACACAGTCTTCTGAGCTTCTGACAAAAAAAATCTTAATGGAGTAGGGAATAAGCATGTAAAACACTTTATATTCAACTTTCTGCCCTACCACCCTTCTACCATGTCCAAACTGACATACTGTTAGCAGATAGGCACAACTAATTTCTCACATACTTTTATTCTCCCTATTAATACCTGTATCTCTTTACCTCTCTACTAAATTACTAATGACAAAAATCTCATCTCCTTCCCTATCTTTACCATTTCAGAATGAATGTATATTATACGTTTATGGACTCTGTTACTTTCCTGTCATGCTGTAATACCAATTTTGTAGTCTGTACTTTATTTTAATTTCCTGGGCTAAATCTGTAAAATGGCACAAAGAGACCAGTATTCTACCCCAGTT
This sequence comes from Protopterus annectens, assembly GCF_019279795.1. NCBI lineage: Eukaryota > Metazoa > Chordata > Ceratodontiformes > Protopteridae > Protopterus > Protopterus annectens. Next base: position 1,446,893,858 of record NC_056728.1, read on the forward strand.
AACAAACTGAAATAAATAAATAAATAAATAAATAAATAAATAAAATACAATACAATATGGGCAGATATCTAAATGTATAATGTAATTTCCATTAGTGCCACAAGACATTAAACATTCCAGACCAGAACTGAGGCCAGTAATCAACATCCTCCCAAAACACACAGACCACAGGAATCTGGTTGACCCTGCCGGTGTATTAAAAAAAGAAAACCAACAGTCCCCAAAACACATTGCCTCCCTAGTATCTGATTAACCCTGCCAGATTATAACCATGCATTGCAACCTATAAAAAGAAGAATTTATATGCTTGATATAAATTGCATTTTTAATAAGTTTTGCAAGCCTTAATTTATCCATTTTTTCCTTTCAGATAAATGTCTAGTTAGGAACACCTCTGGAACATTGCCATTGGACCAGATAATTTGAAATGTTGAGGACAGCCAACTGTCTTACCTTCAGCTGTTATCCAGAATGCAAAAGCTATAGCAAAGAATGATATATTATTAAGTCTGGGATAAAGTTATGTTAATTTTAAGGCCCACATGTATATATGCAAGATTAGAGCTTATATGTTTACTGCCCATGTGAACTAATATATTACTTTAAAGTCTGAGGTTAATACAGAATTAGAAATGACACAAGACACCAAGGCCCAAACTTAACAATTTATTAAGCAAAAACTTACTAAATAAACAGAAAAAAACTAATAAATCATGTACTTACAATCATATGCATAAACAAAATCATCTTTGCCACTGATAGGGAGACTTCAATCCCATTTCGTGCAGCCATCTGTTCAGTCAAGGCAGGGCTGACATTGGCAAAATGGCTCTATGCTCAGTTCAGACTGATGCTGTGATCAAGTCCGGATGATGATGATTTCCATTTTTGCCTTTGAGCTTTTTATAGTCTTGAGCAAACAACAGGGTCAATAAGTTCGACTAATGACATATAGATCACAAGCTCATCATGAGTTGATGGAATATTTTTGAAAATTACAGATAGTTTCCTAAGTTGTAAACAAGTCTCATAATGTCTGGTCTTATGCCTTACTTCCCTTTTCTGAAGAACAGTTAGCCCACAAACTTGTGATATAGTTCCTCATTGAAATCCCCATATTCTGGTAAACATCTTTTAAGCTAATAAACAACTTACAGGTCAACAAAAGTTCAGTTATACCAGTAATCAGTGAGCAAGGCCTGCTCTTAAGCATATAATATTGTTACAAATATTAGCAGCATATAGTATTGTAGCAGCATGTCTGATCAAGCAATAATCAAACATACACAGTGGTATGTGGCTCGAGGTGTAACAAAAACTAGGTAGACTGTGTGGATCTGTCAGACCATCTCAGTCACATTACAAGAAGAAGCTATGACACAGACAAATCAGGAAATATGTAAGTTACTACATTATATGGAGGACACAATATTAATGCATACATACAAATACTTCAAGCATGGGCATTAACGTCCTTCTAGCCTGTCAATATACTAAAACAGTTGTTTCCATAATAACTGTTCAGGTTATTCTTAAAAATATTTTCATTAATGCTTGCTTTAATGTAAATTGGTGGTCTATTCCATGTATCAGCTACTATCTCAGACAACCAATTAGTACACTTTTGATAACCCCAAACATTCCCAGAAGTGATTGCCTCAAAATGCCCTAAATACCCGAATAAGGTCATTTTAAATCTCTCTATGAGATACTGTACAAGTTCAAATATTTTAGTCTTTCATAAGTGATAGTGTGAGAATCAAAACAGTTGGAAGCCATAGTCTAAACAATCCCTGGGATTCAGCAAGCTCTGAAAGGCGTGCAGGAATAGTTGCTGCACGCAATATGGTCGATGAGTGATCCAGGAATGAGCTCTCGGGACGTGCACGAGTGCTCTTACACTATTCCTGCACGGACACAGCTCCTGTATGCTAATTACTCGATTTGCAGGTAAAAACAATGCAAATGAGGGAAATTAGCGATCCAGGAAACAGGCAGGCATCTGTGCAGGAATAGTGTAACCTGCAGAAATGTATTCGGCTACTAGCCAAATATATTTCTGCAAATTACAAAACAGAGGCATGACAGCTACAAAGAAAGCATGCATTCAATGTAGTAGGCATGCCAATGGCCAAATATATAGCCACTGGCATGGGAAACAGTTGCAAAATTATAAAAAATAACTTTTTTTTTTTTGGCTGATTTTTGGCTGTTTAAGCATAGGGTAGCGGTGTGCAAATGGGATCGGCATGAAAATAAGAAAAAAAGTTGGAAATAAGCTTTTAAACCAAAATCAGCATTCTACCATAAAAGTTAATGCCATGGATAAGACAACAATGCCATGGAACAGTGGTTGCTAAGGGGGAAGGCTGAGTGTCAGTGTGGTAACCATGTATTAGCAGTCAGTTTTATGCAAATGAGGGGACTGATACCGAATCACAGATTTCCCCTCAGTGTTAGCTTGCACCCAACCGAGTAGGTGCAGCAATACCATGATATAAGCATAAGAGGTAGATGACCTCATAAGGAGGAGTGTAATGCATGCTGTAAACTTACTGGAGCTCTGTGGCCCATGTTTGCCCTTAGCTAAGCACAGCTAAGGAAGGGGGTATCTGAGGCTTCCTAGCAGTGTTTACATTACCTAAATGGGTGTGCACACCACCCACCATGTTTAAAAAAAAAAATAAAACAGGAAATAGCAGCTCTGTTCATATCTGAGCACTGGGTATGAGTTTCACACCTTGGGGCTTAAACAGGAAAACAATGGGAAGGGAAAACAGCAGTAGGAAGGCAATAAAGGAGAACTAGCATAGCTGGCAGGTGAAATGTATCAGAATCAGCCAATTACACAGGCAGCAGCCCAGCCCAGCCAAGCACACTACTATAAACAATGAAAACATCTTTCACTCTGTTTTTTCCCACAAACTCTACACCACCGGTGTACACAGATGGGGATATTTTACCTGACAAAACTAACAAAATGATAGGGGCTGCTGTCGCTCTCATATATCAATATGTGGAAGAGGCAGAGGGTGGTGAGGATGAGAATGCTGATTACCAGCCCACAGTGAGGAGAAGGAGAAGAGTGTACAGACCCAGGGTAACCTACCAGGGGCTACATGAGCTGGCGATAGTGGAGCGCTATAGGGTGGACAGGGACCTCCTACAGCAAATTGTTAAACTGTGCTGGCCACGCCTCACACACAGAACCAACAGAGGGGATCCCATCCCAGTTGATACCAAGGTATGCATAGGCTTAAGAATACTAGCCACAAGTACCTTCCAAAGGCCAACTGGGGATATCATGGGGATGTCACAGGCATCAGAATCCAGGGTACTCCACCAGTTCCTGGATGCCATATCAGCACATGCCAGTGGACACATATTTCCTCAATACCTGTGAGGCGTTGACCAGCAATATGCTTCTCTCCCACCAAATAGCAGAATACGCTGAGGTACTGGGTGCTATAGACTGCATGCACACACACATCAAAGCACCACCTGGCAAGCAGGGTAGGGCCTTGATAAATCGCAAGGGCTTCCCTTCCATCAACTGCCAGGTCGTGTGCGATGCCCAGGGCATTATAATGAATGTGTGCGCTGGCAGCCCTGAAAGCTATCACGACTCCCACATCTGGTATATGACACAGGTGTACCAGAGATTTGCCAGTGGGGACATCCCATATAACCAGCTAGTGGGGGATGCTGGTTACACACTGGAGCCATGGCTAATGACACCCATCAGAAATGCACACACAGCCAAACAAGAGCTCCATAATGAGGCATACACACAAACCATAATCATAATGGAGCATGTGTTCATGATGCTGAAGTCATGGTTCCAGTGCCTGTATATATCTGGTGGAGCCTTGCAGTATGCTCCAGCTACATATACACAAATTTTCATTGTATGTGCCATGCTACACAATATGATCCTGCAGAAACAGCTGCAGCAGGAACAGCATGGGGCAGGGCCATACAGCCCCCCTCCATTGCCAAGGCCAGCACAGGCACAGAGCGACTCGGAGGAGGAACAAACTGAGCCTACCCACATAGGCAGAAGGAGGCATGCCCAGTGTGCCCAGGTTTTGGCAGAGACGCAATGCATAGCACATACACTGACATGGTAGGAACCCAGGGAATGGCACCTCTCTCTGACTCGCACATACAGTAAAAGGGATGCCAAACATGACACTACCTGTGCTTTACCATGTATAGAGAGTGTACTATGTTCATCCAACATAGTCAGCCCTCCAGCACCATCCTCAATACTGGCACAGCCACAAGGTAAGAATCTCTTCCTATCAATTGCTGAATGGAGTAGTATGTTCTGCTAGCTGTATCTATGGTATGGATGTGAGCATGCAAGGGAATCGGGTGGCTGAATGGGATGGCAGCAGATAGTGGACACCTTTATGGCCAGCATGAAATCCAAAACAAATACTGTTGTCAACAAAGTAAGCAGTACTAGACAAGGTGACATATCTCACTGCAGTACATGTGGTGGCCCAAATGTGTGTCCATAGGACACACACATGCATGTCATTGAGGCTCACATACCCAACACCATCCTCAGCCAGCAGGACAGATGTAGATGACCATAAAGAAAGGCTGTGCTAAGGCCTCTAACTGATGGCAGTGGTGAACAGCCCCCCCTCCAGACCTACACAAGACAGACTACAACAGGTCAGGCAGTTGTATGTCAGTTTTGAAGGGTAAGATGTCTGAAACTGAATGCAGGTCAATAAAACCTAAGATCTGTACTGTACTGACATGCCTCTAGTCTGCATGATAGGTCAGAATACAAAACGAAATGGAAGCCAACAGAGTACCTGAAATAGCAGTACAGTCATAGCAAATGTTTACAGTTTTCAGGTGTGCCCCCTCCCCCACAATCCTATGTAGCAATGCAGTAACATGTACATGTGGGTTTAATAACAGTGGAGCACAGATTACCTCAGCTGGCCCAATGTACATTATAGATTGCTGCATGTGTACAATATGCAGGGGTCTGTGTGTTAGGTTGTTGTGTGTTGTATATTGTGTGGAAGTGGTCAGCATGTAGGCATGGAGGGTTGTGTCACAGTGGCCTATGGCCAGTACTGTTGAAGACAGGGCCGTGTTCTGACAACTGCAGTGCCACCCACAATGCATCCCAGCAAGACCCAATTCAGCAGTTATCCATACTCATTGTTCAGATGTCAATATCTGTCACCATATTAAAGATGGGCATGCCATGAATGTGGGCCCAGACATACACACAGTACACAGGTGGAAGTACCCTAGACAGAGTACATACAATTAATCTGTCAACTGCCCACACCTTTGGAATTGTACATACAGGTTAGCAGCACATTATTTTTCTGTGTAGTACGGAATACTGATGTAGTCTAGCCAATCACTGGCAGACCACAAAAGGCACAGTTATGAAGTAATGAGAGACTGCCTATGTCCCTGCACAAGGCAGCATAAGTGGAATGTCCCATGTATATTTGTGAAACAGCTGCAAGAAGCTTCCATATCACACATGCACTTAGCTCACCCCATCATCAGCTACAGGTTTATCACAGGCCATATCCCTGCTGTTGGGAATGAGTACAGTATGACCCCCCATTTCTGTATGGGAGTACCCACAGAATGCAGCATACTGAAGAGGTGTCCCATGCAGGTGTGTCCCTAACTATAAGCATCACCCTGCCAGCCTCCAGAACAATGGATTAATATGGACAGGAACTATTGCCATTAACACCTTGCTCACTAACCATGTCACCCCAGAGGAATCCAGTGGCTTGCAGCCTGGGACTGTAGGAGTGACAGAATGCACTGGCCTGCTACAGATGGCCTGCATCACTATCAAGTGCCCTACAGTCCTCTATCAAAACCCTGTGCCTCACCCATACTGCCAATGTATGTTATCTCATGGGGTCCCAACCAACAATATAACACAGTCCACAGAACACAAATGTAAGGCCATGTTGACAAATCCCAGTAGCATGCCCACCATGTCCTACTGCATGAACTGTGGACCAACCCCTAAATACTGCTGGGATGAAGGGACAACTATAGGGATACTTTTTAGATATTGCTTGCATAATGTTAGGAAGAGGATAGAATAACAGAGTGGGGGGTGTAGAAGCATGGACGCCATGGAGTGTGCTCATAAACCACAATGTGAAGGGGAACTGATCAGATATATAAGCCCTGCCTCTGGATATCCTCGGTGAATCTGTATAGCTGAAAGGTATGGCCGCAGCAGGATATGGCCATTCTTTTATGTCGATAGATGTACAAGCAGGGGATCCTCAGCCACCACAGTACCAATGTGCTGGACCATTTACACAGACCCATCAGCAAGTGTCGGCAGCTACCCCTCCAGAATGGCATGAGTGTACAAGAATATGTAGCCTGCAGACCACAGTACTGGGCACAGCTTCATTCATCTTGTATTTCCCTGGAAATAACTGTGAGCAAATAAGTATATATGTCAGTAGTTGACATAATACATCACAGTGTAAAGCAGTACATATGTCTGAATATCTCTGCTAACACCAACCATGTAACACAAGCAGAACAGACACAATAGTTACAGTATCTCACTATCTTTCGCCCATTGTGACTCCATATTGTCAACCTATCTACAGATATCCTGCAGAAACAGGTTGTTAGCTGCAGGTGTAGAACACAATATCCTGCATTGTAGTACAACCTGCCTGGAATGGATTCACACACTCAATACAGAAGGTCATACTGGGCATGCTCCTAAACTTAGAGAAATGAAGCCCATGTCTGACAACAACAGTGGACTATACATATCTGTCAGTCGCAGATGCCTGTGCACACACACCACATTGCACACCATTCATGCTTTGCACACACACTAGATAGGAATAGTCACACATATCCAAGGCCAAAACACTATAATATGTCAAACATACACACACACAGATGTGGGGAAGAGAGAGACAGACAGTGACAGAGAGATTTCCATTATGAGGCCTGTCTCACCCACCACACATCCAATTGGCCAATATCACATGATGTGCCAATGTCAATCACTGTAGATATTTGCATTTGGTAGCACTCAGCCCTATAGTGTCTGTGGTGCTTGTGATAACTGTGTAACATGATAGTACAAATCAGTATTCATCTAGCATTTGTATACCCAGTCCTGTCAAATGTAAAGTTGTGTGTAACTGAATGTTGTGTGTGTATTTCCAGAGGAATGGTTTATGGCCCATTCACACACACTGCACTTCCCATTGCCCATGTTAGCACCCATGCTGATGTCAGTCACCTTGAAATAACCCTCTGGCCAATATTCAGTCCCATAAACTCTGTGGCACATGCAATAACTGTGTAATGCTATAGTGTAACATACTAGTTCGATGGGAGTTTTAATCTCAGACATGGCAGGTGTGTGTGTGTGTGTGTGTGTGTGTGTGTGTGTGTGTGTGTGTGTGTGTGTGTGTGTGTGTGTGTGTATAGAGATTAATGGTTTTGAGGCCATTCACAGTCACTACACCTCTGATTGCTGTACTTTAGCAAGCCTGCTGATGTTAGTCACCTTGAAATAACCCTTTGGATAAGTGCTAGCCCTATAGGCTCTGTGGTGTGTGTGATAACAGTGTAATGCTATAGTGTAACATACTATGTAGATAGGGGTTCTAATCCCAAACATGGCAATTGTGAAACTCTGTGTGTGTGTCTGGAGATTAATGATTTTGAGGCCATTCACAGTCACTACAACTTCCATTGCCCTGCTTTATCAAGCCTGCTGATGTCAGTCACCTTGATATACCCCTGTGGATAAGGTCTAGCCCTCTAAGCTCTGTTGAGCATGCTATAAATGTGGAACAATGTAGTAGTAGTAATTACATAGGTATGGGTTTGAATCTTATCTGTGGCAAGTGTTTGTGTGTGTACTGCAAATATTTTGTCCTCATTTACACCCAGTACACATCTCAGAGCCTGACTTTAGCAGTCCTGCATATATCACCCACCTTACAAGTACCAGTTGCCAAAGCTAAAATATGTCAGGTCAGTGGTGTATGTGATAAAGGCGTAACATAATGGTCCATAAAGATTGTTAGACAGAGGTTTGAACTTCACCTCTGGCAAATGTAAAAATTATTTTTGGGATCTCTCACCAACTACATCACCCAATGCCAGTATTTACAAGGGCTAGTGATGTTCCTCACCTTAGAAGTACCTTGGGACAACATCCATCTTCTAAGATCAGTGGTACGTGCAATAAAGGTGATACACTGTAGTAGCAATACCTAACTAGGCAGGGGTTTGAATCTCAGTAGTGGCAGGTGTGTGTGTGTATGTGTGTGTGTGTGTCTGTCTGTCTGTCATTAGTATCCTGTGTGGAGGCAGCTATGATTGTATAATAAAAGGATGCACTGTGGGGTGGGTTTTGCTAAATTATTATGTTGAGGACCTAGTATATGTCACAATGCCCACCTTACAAGGACAACAGATGTCAAACACCAGAGAGGCTGGTGTAGACAATTCATAGCCCTACATGTGACATTATGGATTGATGAACAATATAGGCAACCCTTGTATTACTCAGAGAACACTCTCCACCCATGTCTCATACACAGATACACTTGGCTAGGCAACAACTACTATATTGGTAGTTCCCTGCATATTGCCTCACAGATAGTAACCACGGTGTGATTGCAGTGGACTGCATGCCTATTGACCACAACAGTACCACTGACATCAGAAAGTACTGTGATATGTTACATCTCCTGACTGAGTGTGTGTTATCCAGCAAGTAAAAGGACATGTCACCCTGTTCCATCCCTACAGTAGGCAAATAAATGCTTACAGTGGTCCTTTTGCTATGTTCCCCACTGGATGCCTGCAACAACTGTAGAGACTGCAAATGTAACCCACAAAGGGGATACCATGCCTTATAAGCATGCCCTGTATGGACAGATGCCACTAAATCCACTGAATACCTGTAGCATGCTGGTAGGTACAAGCGCAACCTCAGTTCCATAGCCAAGTCTCACAAAATGAGGTCAGGAATGCTACATCAGTAGATAACAATCTGCCCACACAACATGCACCAGAGACCTCAAGTACACTTCCACATGTCAAAGAACATGTGTGTGGGATATGTGCACAACCCAGATACTGTCCATGTTATGGAATATAGATCACATACATGAGAAGCAGTGCAGATAACTGGCCTCCCACAATAGTAACCCAGATGAGTGGATGGTGAAAACAATACCCACCTGTGGGGACCACTCCAGGGACTATACCCCCTGAGCCACACTGGAGATCATTGTCATGTGGCCTGATGCCAATGTATTCCCTTTGCCTAGCCTTGTACAGCCTTCAGGTCCATTCACTTACTACACACCTCTGAAGCCATGAACCTATGCCTCTCCGTACTGGCAAGTGTGTGTGTGTGTATGTGTGTGTGTGTGTGTGTGTGTGTGTGTGTGTGTGTGTGTGTGTGTGTGTGTGTGTGTGTGTGTGTGTGTGTGTGTGTGGATTGTCCTACTTTAGCACATCTGCTGATGTTACTCAACTTGAAATAACCCTTTGGCCACGTATCAGCCATGTAAGCTCTGTGGTGCTTGTGATAACTGCGTACACACTGTAGTGTAACAAGCTAGCTAGAGAGGAATTCTAATCCTGTTCCTGACAACTGCGGTCATGTGTGTGTTTCCCTGAGAGTGTGTGTGTGGCTTTGTTGATACCTGCTTTTGTGGACATTCAAACTTACTACACTTCCCTTATCCCTCCTTTAGCACTGTTGCTGATGTCACTTACCTTCAAAGATACCTTTGGACAACTCTCCTACATTTAAGGTCAATGGCATGTGCAATAACTGCATAACACTGCAATAGCAATACATAGTCAGGTAGGGGTTTGAAACTAAGTACTGGTAAGTGTGTGTGTGTCATCAGTATCTTGTGTGGGTATCGGGATGATTGTATAATAACAGGATCCATTGCAGTGTGGGTTTTGCTACATCATTAAATTGAGGATCTATATGTCCCATTGTCCACATTAAAAGGCCAACAGTTTTCAAACACTGTAGAGGTTGTTGTAGACAATCCTCATCCATAAATGTGTACAGCCATGTGCAATTACTATGTGACAGTATGGATTAGTAAACAATATAGGCAATTGTTATAATACCCGGATACCACTCTCCACCCATGGATCATACACAAACATGCTTGGCTCTTAATCTCTTACTCCCTTCCTTTCTTACTTTGTATCTGTCTCTGTCTCTGTCTCTGTCTCTCTCTCTCTCTCTCTCTCTCCCTCTCTGGTGGATGTGGCAAAGTACATCTGTTTTGCATAGGCAGCAGGTTGAATTTTGTAAGTAATGCTCATGATCAGCTGATGGCCTGTGCACAAATTGCAGTCCCCCACTTGCTAATTGAATGTGGAACAGCTGTGGTATCATTCCTATAGCCAATTGCATGGAAACACACTCCTATAACTAAGCACTTCATGTGGGGGTTGGCCCATTTCCTGCACTGTGAGCATGACGTCATGTGGGTGTTTGAAAAACAGCATCACAGAGGGTAGTTGGAAATACCTCTTACAACAACTGTGGAGACAGCCAATAAACAGGAGGGGTTGTTCCAGACATGGGGACAGAATGTAAGTATTGCTGTTCTACACTTGAAATAATGTTGTTTTAACAGGGTTTGTGTGGATATGGCAGTTATACATGATTTAAAGTCTGGCATGACAGTGTTATGTGGTTGAGGAAACTCTCACCTGTAGGGTTATCTGCAGACTGGCCAGAATTTGGAGTCTTACATGTGTTGTGTTACTCACACATTTCCTATCCTTGGAAATGCAGTAGCATGCTCTTATTATTGCGGTCAGTACATGATGACAACCATGCAAGTTACTGACTTCACATCCCTCAGAAGAGATATGTCAGAACAAACCCTGTTACACCAGGAAATTTCTCAGTTTATCACAGCAATATGTCAATATTGGCCCTGTGTTTGTGTCTCTGTCCCCCAAGTCTGTCACCCTTTGTCCATATGTCATGCAGTAAGAGGTGCATATGTACAGTACATTATTTACTGACATCATACCTGATAACAAGCCAGTGAGATATCAGACTGCTAGACATGTTATGTATAGTAGGCCTTATATTTGTGGACAAAACCTGGACATTCTGTTGTAGTGTGTACAGTAGTGAGGTCTGTGAACTTATGGTGATTGTTGACAGAGTGTGCATTGTGAATATGTTACTTGGTCTGTGTACAGACTGTGGTAGATGTCATTGTTCTTGGCCTGTTCTACTGATATTGCATGCTGCTCCAGTTTATGGTACCCTATCAGCGTACATGTTTGTAGGGCCAGACTGACACATGTCCCATACCACAGTCTGGCATCAGACTATACTGGTTATTGGGCCAGTGTATGTAGGGTTAGTGTGTGACTGGCACACATGAGGATGGTTTTGTTCACACAGTCCATATACTGTAATATTAATTAGGCTTACCATAATGTGAGTGTGTTCATATTGTTTGTGAGTATTCACTTTCAGACTGGGGTCTGTTACTCCATGCTGTTACATGCCTGTAGTGCCTGCTATATTTGCAAGTACATGTGTATTCCCTCATAGGAAACTTGGGTCAGGGTTGTGGCAGTCTTCCTATAGTTTGCACGGTGTTTTGTGACATGCCTAGCAGCTCAGTGTATTTACTTAGTGTGATGTTATGTCCAGATATTTGCCTGGCCACCATAACTGTTGTGTATTTCTGACAAAGCAGTGGGATGCTGTAAAGATGTATGTCACTAACTAGTGGGAAGTATGTGGGCTTGGGACCTCTGCTCCTCCAGTTAATATGTGTTAGGACAGACAGGAGTGTGTGAATGCATCAACTGTGTGAGGTAATCTATTCCAGTCTTTTTGTGATAGCCCCATTTACATGGCTGTAAACATCCACTTTTTCAGGCTTGGTCCACACTTCTTGCACTAAGGAGTTCTGTGTATACCTCTGGACTGCCCAGATTGTGTCAGACTGTCCACGTTTATTGGTCATATGTCTGCTGTATTCCACAGGATCATTACTGTGATTTATGTGGTACTTCACTATGATGATATTATGATGTCGGTCAGTAACTGATGGCGTACATGTCAGTATCAGAAGTGCCTTCCCACACAATGTCTGTTAACACAACCCCTGTTACTGTAGCAATATTCTACATTTATACCTGAAATACTTACATTACATCCCCTTGCACTAAGAGGTTGTGACTACTGGCGATGAGGTATGATTCCACTACATGTTATGGGCATATGTTTAATATATATATATATATATATATATATATATATATATATATATATATATATATATATATACACACACACACACACACACACACACACACACACACACACACACACACACACACACACACAAACACACACACATATATATATGTATATAATACACACACACACACACACACATATATAATATAGAAATATGTATATAAATATATATGTGTGTATGTACATGCATACATATATCTACATATGTATATATGTATATCCATATCCTTATGTGTAAACATGAGTGTTTTATATACCTTCACAGATGTATCCCACTATATTTATCTGATATGTGTATATTTAAATATAACAACATACTGATTCAACACTATTTTCACTAACAAGTACTACACAATTGTAGATGTCAAAGCAGTTGTTCACTACTATTCGGTATGTGTACTGACAGATATATTGGAAAAAACAACAAGCAACTTTACACTTGTGATGGTTTAGTGGTTAACTGCTGTGACTGTAGTGTATAGGGTCCTAGGTTCAAGTCCTGCAAGGGCTGTTTATTTTGTTGCTAGGCAGAACAAGGGCTGTTGGATACAGAGTTGTTAAGGCAGTTTTGAGCAGCTTTAAGCAGGTTTGCGTGGGTTTGTGTGACGGTAATCAGTGCTAATGTACGGTTAAACAAAAAGGCTCTTGCATCATGTAGGCTTCGCTTACCAGTGCGCAAATCTGCTTAGCATTTACATTTAAGCAATGCTTACTCCTGCTAAGCATAGCTTAGCCTTGGTAACCAGTGATCACATTCCAGACTGAGAAAATAGCAGAGTAATGACATCTTTAATAAGTGCATTTAATTCCATGTACATAACATGCTTCTGTGTGCTGTCATTACAGTAGCAGGGGGCGTGAGTATACTGTATGGGACACCTGAGTATATATGGCTAGTACAACAATATTTTCTCTTTGTATGTGTTTTATGCATGGGTAGTATCTCAGGTTATATGCAGTCACACTTGCATGTATTGTATCATTAAGTTACTACTGTTAACAGTGCTTTCTCAAGTAAGAGTATATTGCAGATTGTAGTACTGGAACCATACACCCCTGCAGCAAAGCTGGTTTCTGAGTACTGACTATTGTGTTCTTGGTGTGTGAGCTGTGTGTTATTAAGTATTTGCTACTGGATATTGATCTGATATGTGGATATTAACTGCAGACTACTATGTATATAGGACATGTCTTTGAGAGCTGCTGTCATGTAGTACTGGCATACCTATCCGTTTCAGACTTCTAGCTGTCAAAACTTTCATCCTAATGCTTAACCTGTTGGGTAGCTGATTTCTGCCTGTCCTCTGTACAGATGTGGAGATGTCAGGTATCCATCTTGGCTGCTTACAGACAATCTATGCTTGACTGACACTGACATGTCTGCCCAGCTGTGTTATGAATGCCACAGCTAGGAAACCCCATACTTTATGCACCATGTGCCATGGATACCTCAACTAGACTACCACAGTCAACAGAACATGCTTGGGTATAGGTCTCCAGCCCAGATACTGGCCATGTTATGTAATATATGTTGCATACATGTCAATTGGAGCACCTCATTGGCCCTGTGCAAGAGATGACCAGATGATTGGATGTTGCATTTAACTGTCACCCTGAGGATCAATCATGTGGCATCAGTTGATAGATGGCCTGCTGACAAATGTCAGGTGGCATGATACCACTGTACCCACATCCCTTACTCTTCTCATCTGTCCATGAACAATATTCTGGTACACATCTAGGAACACCTGCACCTATGGACCCCAGTGCTGACAAATGTATCAGTGTGCATTACTGAGAATAATAGTTTATGTTTGTTTGTAAACTTCTAGTTGATAATACCCTGAGGGCCTTCTCAGCAACTACACCCCCCATTGCCATAGTTAGAAATGGCTGCTGCTGTAATGGACATTAAATGTACCTTGTTACACTCTTCATCCTATGGGCTATCTGGAGCTTGCAGTACCAGCACAGCACTGTTGTACAAATGGGTAGATTTGTGTGGGCTACCCCCTGAGTCCTGGCAAGTGTGTGTATTTGCGCAAGTGTGCATATTTATAGGATACAGCATTCTGAGGCCACATTCTCAAAATAAATACAGCTTGCCATACAGTATAAGGGATAGTAATGTTGCTGACATTAGGAGAGCCATGAGAAACCATCACCATACTATCACTGTGGCATGTGCAATAAATGCATATCCCTGTAGAAGCACTGATGTGATAAACAAGGGGTTGTATTGCAGTCCTGGTCAATATATGATTGTGGGTATGCCATAGAATTATCAATGGTTTCAGTGAGTAAAATACCCAATATGGGGTGTAGATGCTGGGCATACTGTCTTTACACCATGGTACCTCCAGTACATGTCCCAAGGTCCACTGTATGAGGACCACTGTCACCATCAACCATACAGGTAACTGATTACACTATCCAACCCAATGATTCATGTGCTGTGTGCAAATTATCTGTAACAGAATGGACTCACTGACAAGGTAGTTAGCACTGATAAACCCAGGTCTCTCAGATGTGTCTATCACTGTTTTGTGTTTGTCAATGTGTACATGACAGTATGTCATACTGTGTATTGTTCATTAACACCCAGTACATCCCCCATTACCATACTGTACAAAGCCTGGTGATGTTCTCCACTTAACAAGAAGCTCGGGACATACCTTATCCTAAAAGCTGTGTAGTGTGTGCAATTAAGGCCAAACACATTAGTAGCAGTAAGTACCTAGGCAGGGGTTCTACTGTTAGTGTTGCTAAGTACGTATGTGTGTATGTGAAGGGATCTACTTCACTTCACAAAAAATACATATCTCAGGAGGTCATCTGTCTGAGAACTGACTGGCAAATGCTAACATTTCATAGGAATCATCTTGTGGAAATTCATTCCATCAGAACTAGTAGTAGATGTGTATATGCCCTCTTCCCCACTGTACAGCTGTACAGCGATACTGGAGTTGGTATATATAGTTGGGTGTGGATGTTGTGGGCACAGCCACCCTCAGTGGGGTTATTGTTGTGTGTATCCCCCTGCTTAGTCTGTTGTAATACTGTACAGTTTATGTTAACAGGTTAAGTAGTTGTCAGTCACACTATGTGTGGTTCTACACCACCCCACACCCTCCAAAGTGGAGGGCTGTGCCACCCACACCAGCACACCTATGTTTACCAACTCCAGGATTGCACTACATTGGTGAAGAGGACATATACCTTGCCAGTACCACTGTCAATGACATTACACTAGCAGACTGATTATTTACTGATTTGATGTTTTGCCTATTTTGTCTTGGTGGAATTATATAGGCTAAAATGGGTTCACTGCAAAATTAAGTACATCCATGTGTACAGTATTCTCTGTGTATTGCATCAACACCACAGCCTGTGTGTGTGTTATACACAAACATGTGGTGTGTGCCACTCAGTACGCTTACCATTGTCCACTGTAGAAGGGCTGCTGACATCAGCCACCATGCACTCACCTGTATACCCCCCACAGACCTATCAGCCATGTGACACATGCAGTAACTGTTATACAGACCTGTTACTTGTGTTCAGCTGTACCCAGGATATGACACAGTCAATATGTCACCACAGTGCCATACCCCTTGTAGGAAACAACAGCAGGCCAACATCCTGCTGACACATAGACACCTACAACACAAACTGAATGCATTATGGAGACCACAATCAGTCAGTGTTAATAACAGCTATAATGCATCATGGCTGGACAGCTACACATTCTGACACGTAAGCATTAAACTTTCCATCTGAAAACATGTTACACATCATTGCATTTCTACACCTTAGTACATTCACCCTGTGCATCAGAAGCATATTAGCCTGTCCCTGCATCGATGGTATGGATGACAGGGATGTGGCATGGGTATCATTATATGCACAGGGTGTGTTGTGGGTTTGCCAGAGACCTAGGCTGAGCCATTTAGTTGACATCATTTGTGTGTGTTAGGGGGTTTCCTTATCAATTGTGCTGTGCATATGTGGTATGTGTACTTATGGAGATGCCCTAGCTGTGTTGGTGATGTGTGTGTAGGTATGCACACAGTTCTGCTAAGTGGCTGGCCTATACAGGGGTTTGTTGGACAGCTGCAGACCATACATGGCATGGTGTGCAGTTCACCATCTCCAGCCACAGACATGAGAACTGTGCCTGCCAGGGGTTCCACAGGCACTACCAGGTACAAGCCCAGATATGGTACTCTTCCCTGATGATGACAAATGTCTGCTGGATCTGGGTCCCTGCTGGGGCTGGCCAGGACAACTTGCACATGGCCTGCTGTGTTGTGGTGTGGACAGCACCCCCTACAGTGCTGGTGCTGGTACTGCCACTACGGGACTGGCTGTGACTTGTTGCATGTCCATGTACACCTCCACCTGTTGGTGTTGCCGACATATGTCCACGTGGCTGTCGCCCTACTCCCACCATATGCTTTAACACAGACATTACATGGTCAAGGATTCCCACCATCTCACCCAAACATCTATCCAGGACTTCTGCAAAATAATGATGGGCACCTACAAGATCACGGATGTTGTCAAGTACAGCAGAATGAGAAGCCCTCTTGAGCCTCAGACTCTGGTATAACTTTCCATATGTGCCTGTGCCTCCATGATGGCCTGAAACATATGTCTGGTGACACTTGCTGTGGCATGTCTGCCAGGGCATGATGGCCATCAGCCCTCCTACAACCACCCATGTACATCTGCCTGTGTGGTACCTCTCCGGTCATCCGGCTATGGCTGCTGTGTACAGACACACTTGCCATAGTCACCACACTGTCCTGTCCCATGCCACCACCCACCAACTGTCCCTCATGTATGGCCACTAGTAATGGGGTATGTATAGGCAATGTGACTGTGTGTGGGGATAGGGTGGATAACAGTGGGATGTCATCCGATGGGATAGCTTCAGCCCCTGACAACCCTGCCTGTGCCTCACTATACCTATCATCATTGTCAGAGTTTGTATGGATACTAACATCAGTTTGCCTGCAGGAGGGACCCTGACCCACCTTGCCATCTGTGAGGGGAAAACAAAAAATGTAATTTAAGCCCTGTATGTCATTGCTTAACTCTACACACACACACACACACACACACACACACACACACACACACACACACACACACACACACTTACAGGTGAGGTGGCACAAAGATATTACACAGACCTCTCATTGCCCAACTGTCAACATGCATTACATATGACACTCAACAGCATGCACTGCAGCTATACTCAATCCCTGTTACCAACATTATACATCTCTGTGATGCATGAGTTGTGTTAGTAGGTGATGCCCCTTCCCCTGGAACACAGTGTCATAGCAACCCACTACTATAAATGACTACGTCATGTGGGCATTGTCCCTTTACCTTTCCTGTATGGAAGACATCCTTCCTGTGTGTGGGTGCAGTGTTACAGACCGCACAGAGCAATAACTCTTAGAACAGGACTTGCAGACACAGGCCAACTACATGTTTGTATAAGGTTCCAGACCTACGGACAGTGTGTGAGTATTGCTATTATATGCATTGAATACTGCTGGTTTTACAGGGTTTGTGTGTACATGCAAGTTTTGCATGGAATGCAGTCTGTCTGCATAGTTCTCAACTGCGGGCCTATTCACATAATGGAATGAGGATTGGCTATGTTTTGTCTGTTCACCACACAGGTCTTGTCTCTGACATATCAGTGACATTCTCTCTGTTGATTGCTATTAGTACATGGCAACATACATTTTTGTTTCTGACTTCATATTCCTGAGTAAGGGTATGTTGCAACCAATCCTGTAACACCAGCAACTTTCACAGTGTATAACATCAATATTTCAAATATGGCCCTGTGTTCAAGCCTCTGTCCTCCACATATATACCAAGCTTTATCCAGATGTCATGTAGTAAGAGGTTGTTAGGTAATGGCCTATCGTTATTTAGTGCTGGCATTCTTGCTATCATTCTAGTGATGTTGTGGACTGCCACACAAATTGTGGGGCAGGGTCCATATATATGAGGGCTACAGCTGTACAAAATGTGTGTGACCTTGTACAGTCCGGAGGTCAGTGTATGGAGAACACTGTTATATGCCCTTGTAAGTCATTTTATGGGGGAGGGGTATTAAATATTTTTAATCTAGGCTGTTACAACATGTGAGGGATATCAGTAGTAGGAAACATTAAGGTATATGGCTGTACATTTTCATACATTTCACCATGGGAACAGTGGTGGGCTACAGCTTACTGTCTTACACACATTTCTGTTTGTCAGTGTGATAGTGATGTTTTAAGTTAAGCATTGTTATGTAACAGATATATTTACATTGTAACAACTAATACTTTTCAACCTAGGGATTGAGTACAGAGTGCAATTGCAGGCTTCTGAACTAGATCTGTAATTAAGTGTTGAAGAATGGTTCTTATCTTCAAGGTAAGTTTTTTTTTTTTATTGTTGTACTACTTGAAGGCCTTAGCCTGGACAGCAAAGTATGTTATGTTTTTCAGATTACTATATCATATGTTTCGTTTGAGAGCTGCATTAATCAGTTATTATGTATTTCAAGCACCAAACTGCTATAAGAAATGGCATAAACAACTGAAATACAACACAGATAAACATTTTTATCTATGCAAACTTGTGTGTGATGTCATGTCCTTTGCATTGTGTGTGGGTATATGTTTCATGCAATAATTCTCATTTGCAGGAAAGAATCAAACACTGGCCATTTTAAAAGGTGGCAACTTTAGGCTGTTTAATATGCTGTGCACCCTCTATATATGCTCTTATTATACATATCTATAAGTAAAAATATATTTATATGTGTGTATATATATATATATATATATATATATATATATGTGTGTGTGTGTGTGTGTGTGTGTGTGTGTGTGTGTGTATATGTAGCACTGGAATGTTTACTCCTTCCACTTTGTACATTCCCTATGGTAGACTGACTGTTCTGCACGATATGTTAGAGGTATCATCCTGGCATCTTACAGCTGAGATGGCTTACTGTTAACTTGTTGTGGCTATGTTGTGCAAGGTCCTGGATTCAAGGCTTACAAGTGCTGGTTATTGTGTTGTAAGGCAGATCTGTTCAGCTGTGGAGGAAGGGATAATGGCAATAATTACAAGAGATTCCTATTCTGGGCCCCTTTACCCCCATTAACAGTGCCTTTGGTCAGATGTTTTGCAGTGAGATGTTCAGAGTGTGGATCCGATGTGCAAATGCAATATACACACACACACACACACACACACACACACACACACATATATATATATATATATATATATATATATATATATATAGATAGATATATAGATATATAGATATCTACACACACACACACACACACACACACACACACATATATATATGTATGCATATATATATATATATATATATATATATATATATATATATATATATATATACATATGCATATACATATATAAATACATTTTCCATACTGTTCAATGACTGTGCTGCATGGTATGTTTTAAGAAAATATCACATTTTTGTGCAGCTCAAATGGCTTAGTGGTAAATCACTGTGGCTATGGTGTACAGGGTGCTGGGTTTGAGACTTGCAAGGGCTGATTCTTTTGTTGCTGTGCAGAACAAGGGCTGTTGGATACAGAGTGATTAAGACACTTTTAAGCGGTTGTAAGTGGGTTTATGCAGGTTTGCATGATGGTAAGCAATGGTAACTTCTGGTTAAATATGCTTTCAGACAGTTAGCTTGACAGTATTTAATCTATGTAGCCATTGCTTGCCGCCATGCAAACAGGCTTAAACCCACTTACTACTGCTTAAAATTGCTTACTCTTGCTTACCCCATCCTAATGTCTTTAAAAGAAAAGAAAAAA
The DNA here is from genome assembly GCF_019279795.1 of Protopterus annectens. NCBI lineage: Eukaryota > Metazoa > Chordata > Ceratodontiformes > Protopteridae > Protopterus > Protopterus annectens. The sequence goes on from NC_056728.1 coordinate 1,446,914,096, forward strand.
GGGATGATAAGAAAGTGGTGATAAAGGGGGCACACAGAGGGAAAAACAATAGGGAAAGTAGCTAGGGATGTGCATGACAGGTGTAGGGAAGGTCCATAGCTGTCCATTTCATCTACAGCAACAGCTGTGCATATGTACTGAATTTGGAGGTAGATTTGGACACTCAATCCCATGAGAGAGGGGTGAGGACAACAATAATGTGTTGTGAAGCAAATTAGACCAGATTACATGTGTCCAGTGGACACATGTGTGAAATGGACAGCTATGTATGTGGAGAATTTTTTTTTTTAAGGTGAGAGTGGGTTGTTGGGGAAGGATAGTAGCTATATCTGGGGAGGTAGGCTGGGTAGGAAGACAGACAAGACAATATGCAGGGGAGGTATATGACACATGTGGGGGGTATACATCTTGGATGGGGAGGGGTGTTTGGAAATCAGAAGTCCATGATCCCCCATTTGGAAACAGTGAGACTGAGGTCCCCACCCATGGACAGTCACCACTGCACCTTCACAGCTCCAAAGGTGGCTGTGCTGGAGGCTGAGCAGGAGGGGCAGGCTGACCCTCTAAATGCACCATGCTGCCCTCAAGCTGGCATAGCAGATCTCCAAACTCCCTTTGGAGCTCGCTACGCACCAATTCCTAGACCTGAATTTTGGTGACAGGATTCTCTATGCACCCGCTGCCAAGGGGGGACGAGCTCCATCATTTGAGGTGGTTCCACCTGAAGGTGGTGCAGGACCAGCAGACGAGGTCCCAGGTTGGTTCCCAGGCATGCTGGGGCCCAGTGTCATGGCCAGATAAGGTGGGAGACGTGGGTCTGCTGGGACCCCCCTTCCCATACGTGCTATGGTGTTGCAGTTTTAAAACATATGTGAGTTAGTAATAGTTAACACAAACCAGGATTAGTTATAACAGCATGCATAGATATTCCCATTAACGCAAAACACCAGATTTGGAACAGTTGCATAGCAAACAGAACACATGCATATAGGAAACCACAGTGGCCATTACAATGGCATGCAGGTTACATTGATAGCAACAGGCCACCAAGGTTATTATTTCAACATGGAACATTAATAGAAACACATTTCAATATTTATTGAATGATAGGACATATGTCCCAGCAGTCGGTTTGGTGTAAACATACCCATTGATTTGTGTATTTAGATTATTGATATGGTGGGGGGGGTAGAGAGAGATGTCAATTAACAACTTATATATCCTTGTAGTACTCTCAAACTTAATTATCACTGCTCTAATCATTTAGGTGCAGGTATTATTACAATACCCTATGGCCTTGGTTTGGGCAGTGGTATGTTTGTACACAGTGTATAACTGTCTTATAGCTAAGTTCTTACATCTCTTACCTGGTAGACCTGTGGAGGGAATGTTTGTTAACACTACCTGACTGTTTTTACACATATTCCCAGATTCAAAGTTAATATTATGCACATACCTCTCAGTCTCTTAATGCACACACTCTGGACAAAACTTGACAATATGGGAGTACAAATAGGGACATGTTTTGAATATTGCTGTCATAAACATGGAGAGTTGCATGAGTTGACAGGATTTGTTTTAATATACATTTTCTGAAGGTTTTGAGGTCTAAAACATCAAATGTATGTCATTATTTCATGACTACAGTTCTGAGATCATCCCACTGATTTACCAGGGGGACAGAGGAACAGGCAGAACATATGATTCAGTTATCTGGACATTCTGAAAATCTGTACAGTTGAGTAGTATGATTATGCATACAGCTTACTACTACTCCTAGGATTAAAACCATGACTGTGTCTGCTAAAAATACAGCAATTTAAGTCACAGTAGAGTGTGCTATTTGGGTATTGCTGTCGATCTCTTCAGGGTTTTCTGTCTAAGCCTCTCTTGGTTGTACAATCTGATCTTGTACTTACAACAGTCTTATACATACATTCCTAGACTTTTTTTATGTAGCACAGTGTGGGTAACAGTGGTTAACACAACATTACTGTTCAGAGAATGCAGCAATAAATGCCATACAATACCAGAGTAAACACAACCAGTCCAGGATTTAGAGCTTTATTGCCAGGCAGTTACAGTTTTATTTAAATATGATCTTGTATGGGACTATTGCTGTCATATTGTCTGGTTTATTCAGTGCAACCCATACAATGGTTTTTCTACTGCCAGATGCCTTTCTACTACTTTATATTTATTTGGTGTGACTATTACAAGCAGGATTGTTACTCATCAGCCTTGTGGTGCAGCCTTTGTGGCCTACTTGCATGGGCTTCCTGACTCACAGTCTGCTCAGCTGCAGCTGTAAAGGAAATAGAAACATATTTAGGCATACCTATCCATCACATACACATGCTGGACTTTAGTAAACAATAATGGTATGACTGCTTACACAATGTTGGGACATCACTCCTCTGCATTGCTTCTTGGACCCACTCATCCAAGACCTCCCTCTTTCTCTGCTTCAAGTTGGCATAGTGGTGTCTGACCTGCTCACCAGTCCGAGGGATACCAGTGGCACTGGTGAGATCATGGGCAAGATAGTCCCAGGATTTTGCTTTTTATTGGGAGCCCTGGTACTGGCTCTGCAGCCGTCTCTCATCATGGTTTTATACCAGGAGTCCTACCATGACCTTGGACTCCTGCATGCCCAGAAGCACAATCCCTCCCCAACTCCTGCCATCCTGCCTACAGTGGCAAGCTGCAATCAGTTATTAGCTGTATTCCCACCTGTAGGGTTTAAAAATGGCCGATGTCCTGCCCTTTGCCATGATTGAACGGTTTTGAATATGCTGAGCTAAGCTAAGTTACGGTTAAACCTGCTTAGCTAAGGTTGACATTTTTTAAAGGGACAGGTTTAGCACTGCTTAATGGTCAAGTCCATTTAGCTGGGCTATTCCTTGGTTAGCAGTCATATTTGCACAATGCTTACACATGGTAAGCAGAGCTGTGCAATGCTTAGCATTACTTATTTTTCATTTTATAGACTATCTGCTGTATGGCATTGATTCATCATTCATTACATATTATAAATTTGTTTACTGTCCCTGACATCCCCCATTGTGCTTTCATTACATTCATTCATGTGTGACTATACTGTATGGGGCACTTGTGTTTATATGGGGATTTTCACAACTTTATTAAACTTACACCTCACATCTGGACCTAATGCAGTACTCCGGTTAACAAATATGTGTTATTTAGTAGGTAATACTAAAAAAAAACAATGTTTATGTACTGCTTTCATTTGTAAAATGTGAATTAGTTACAGTGGGGATCCAACCAGGAATGACTGCTCCCAAAGCATATGCTCAAACCGCTACACTATTGCAATACTGTTTATGTTGATTGTCTCTTGCTATTTAACTTCTTGTGCTGTTTAAGCTGGACTAAGCGTAGCTAAGCAACGGGCATACATGTGCAGCTATGTTTAAACTTTATTGGATTTATAAAAATAAAAAAAGTTTTGTTGTGTTATTTTATCTATACCCTTCAGAATATCCCTGCTAATGCTAAACCTGTTATTTTATCAACGTTCTGCTTTGTGGGACAATTGTCCCTTTTGGCATTGTCCACATTCCTTACTCTGATGGGTTGGGAGGTGTGCGCTATGTGCTTATGCTGCCTGTGTTATCTAATAACGTTTAGCTTTGTAGCATACCTCTCAACCTCTTAGAGCAAAATATCTGGACAAAGCCTACAATGATGGGGAGACAAATAGGGGCGGATTTTAAATATTGCTCTTACAAACTTAAAAATTTGATAGAATAATAGGTTTTACATTAGCATGAATTTTCTGACGGATGTGTGGAGTCTTAAACTCAAATGTTTTGTCATTATTTAATGACTTCAATCCTTAGCTATTTGCCAGACAGGTACACATTTTGGGGGAACACACCAAAAATATGAGGCAAACATCTGGGCATTCTGCAAAAATCTGTACAGTTGAGAGGTATGCTTGGTAGAGATGATTGTCCCTTTTGCCTTTGACAACATATATTGTTTGTTTTCCTGATGGGTTGGGGTGTTATGAGCATTCTCGCTCATTTTTAATTGCCGTAAGGAAATTCTGGAGTGCAGGGGGACATGTGTATTGTGAGAGCTCTGCTCTCAGACACATCCCCTGTGTTAGAAAATGGAACCATGTCTGTTTTAGATCATGGCAGCGCACCTTCATAAATTTGCATGGTGTGCTGCTGTGCTGAATAGGAATGGTCCCTGCCATGCAGGAATAACTTATTCCTGCATGGCTGATGCTGAATCCTGGGGAATGTCTTAGGGTTACCCTGTCAGCACTGCAGACTACCACTTTAATCAGCTCTATGAGATTTCCACTAGCATCTCTTTAGCTATTTATTACTCTGGTTCCTCATGGAAATGGGTTTTCAGACAAGACTATTTTCATTAGAGAATAAACGCTTCCACAAAAGTCATGCTGATCCCAGCTCAGAAGTAAAAAAACATTTACTTAAAATTTATTGTTATTTCTGTTCTATGAATCATCCTGTAGACTAAAACCCAGACAGCTTCATCTGACTCCCCTTATCTCCTCCCAAACATGGTAAGCTATATCCATACAGCTGTGCATTACACATGGATGGATCAAGGGACTCCACACTGTAAAACAGTGTTCTGTCCTGATAACAAGGGGTGCAGAGTACCATACACCTACAAAGCAGAGGTGCCGTGAATGTCAGCTCTGCTAATGTTAGTTGGAAAGTCGCATGCAGTGTTGTTAACATGAACTGAAAAGCATCGTACTCAGCATGAATGGGACTTTCAGGTACTGTCTTCCCCTTACTCATCAGTATTGACACTACCACCTTTAACATGACCCCTGCTCAGTGACAGTGACAAACTCACTCTTCCTTAAGTGTAACACAATGGCCCTTAAACACACATTGTACTAGTATCTAGTTGACCCTGCCAGGAAAAAATAAAGAAAGTACCTTGGTGACCCTGCCAATCAATAGCCCCAAAAAAACACACATACCACAGGAATCATCTGGCTCTGTTGAGCCTGCCAGTGTATTAAAAAAAGAAAATCAACAGTCCCCCAAACACATTGCCCCCCTAGTATCTGGTTAAACCCTGTTGGGTTATATATAATAACATATTAAAAAAAATCAATGCCATGGCCCTCAAAAGTTTCACACATAGAGTAGGTTGATCCTGCCAGCTGAAAAATAAAGTATCTGGTTAGCCCTGCCTATCAACAGCCCCAAAAACACACAGGCAGACCACAGGAATCATCTGGACAGTGGTTCTGTTGATGGTTCGTTGAACTTGCCTGTTGCCAGTCAGTGTTTTACAAAAAAGAAAACCAACAGTCCCCCAAACACATTGCCTCCCTAATATCTGGTTAAACCCTGCCAAGTTATACATAATAACATATTAAAAAAGTTAAAAACAAGTCAATGCCACGGCCCTTAAAAGTTTCACACATAGAGTAGGTTGATCCTGCCAGGTGAAAAATAAAATATCTGGTTGACTCTGCCTAGCAACAGCCCCAAACAACACACAGACAGACCACAGGAATCATCTGGACAGTGGTTCCATTGATGGTTCATTGACCCTTCCCTGCTGCCAGTCAGTGCATTAAAAAAAAGAAACTCAGCAGCCCCCCCCACCACACACACATACACACACACACACACACACACACACACACACACACACACACACACACACACACACACACACACACACGCTGCCTCCCTGGTATCTGGTTAAACCCTGCCAGCTTATAACATATAAAAAAATCAATGGCACAGCTCTTAAGTTTCACAGTGTAGTATGCCAGGTGAAAAATACATCTGGTTGGAGTTGGGCCATGGTCCTCTCAACAACCCCAAAAAACACACAAATCTGATGGCACACACACACCATAGCCCTGTTTCTTCTTTTGCACTCTCCTCGCAACTAAAGTGTAGGAAGAAAATGTGAGAGTAACAGGGCTAATCAGCAGCCCACATCACAATTACATGACAGACTGCTGACTGTACAGTCCCGTCAACCGCTGCAGCCCACAATCCTATGACACACACGTCATGACATGACCTGAGGTTGAAAAGCTGGGCATTTTTGCCTTTTTAGGCAATGCCAGCTGGATGTACCCTGCAAACACACACACACACACACACACACACACACACACACACACACACACACACACACACACACACACACACACACACACACACTCTCTCACACACACACACACACACACACACACACACACACACACACACACACACACACACACACACACACACACAGTGTCTCCTTACCTGGATGTATGTTGGGGGCAGCAAACTCTCTGATAAGGCAGGTATGATGGTATCACACATTTAAATTTCATGCGCATTCATCAGGCAGGTTCAATGGTGAACGGAAGTTTAAATTCCGCACATAAATGGACTTGCGCTATTCGGCGCTTTTGCAGCAGAGGTCCTGGTATGCCATACCAGCATGTACCATCTCAAAAAAATCCCTGGTTTTAGTGCAGATCTGTCTTGGTGGGGTAAGTTAGTTCAGAATGCCTAAGAAGATAGTACTGAAATACTCAATTGCTTCATCTAAAGGAAGTGTTAAAAGGGGGGACCAGTTAGAGTGTTAAAGGGCTGTATTAAAGTAATCAGCCCTGAAATTTTTAGTGTATCTGATGTGTTTAAGAGAGCTAGTTCTAGTGAGTTTAGTTTGGTCTCTGATGAAGAAGGTTGGGAGGTGCTTGCTTAGAGTGTTGGGTAGTGTACCGAAATTATGAGTGGAAGATGGGGGATTGTTGAGAATCCAGTCTAGTACTGATTCTTTTTTTGAGGTTTTGTCTACCATTGTAGGGGTTTATATAAGCTGTGAGAAGCCATAAAGGTTAATATGATTTGAAGGGTGGGGCGAGTTAAGTGAGGTCCAATCAATATTGAAGTTGCATAGTATAATGGTTTCCTGGGGGAGGGTTTCTGATGCCCAATGGAGAAGAGATTCTAGGGTTTTGTTGTTATCTCCTACAGGGATATATGATCCTAAGATATTTAGCTGTTTTTGTGTATTTAGTCTTACCTTAGCAAGTAGGGTCTCTGTATTATTAAATGCAGGGATTTCTATGTTAAATAGTTCAACATTGATGTTATAGAATGATATAGAATGCAAAGGAATGCATCATCATTCCCTTTGGTAAAACAATGTCCAAATGTATTAAATTAACAACAATCCTCTATGTACCTTCAAAGTGGTAAGAGATCTGGGATCACAAGTAGATTGCAACCTTAACTTCAATCACCATTTGTCTACTGTAGTAAGGAAGGCTTTCTACATAGTACATGTGATTAGCAAAAGGAAAAGGAGGTTACAACTCCTCTATACTTGTCAATAATCAGGCCCCTAATTGTGTATAATGCTCCTTTTAGCATGTACTGTACAAAACACCTGCAGCAATTGGAGAGACCTCAGAAGTTTCTAACTAAGAAGATCAAAGGACTCCAGCACATGCCTTACACAGACCAAATAAAGTCTGTGTCACTGTACTCAGTATTGTATAGACTTCTCAGGGGAGATTTATGCCTGGCTTACAGAGCAATCTCTGACCCAAACCTAATGAATTTGCTGTACATCGGTAAATCAAACAAGACTAGAGCTACCCATTCCAGGGACCTAAATATGGCCTGTGATGTGAAAAGGACATGCTGCAGGGAGATATTTGTCTCCCAGTGACTGCCTCGTCTTTGGTATAGGCTGCCAATTCATGTGAAGCAGACAACCTCTATGACATTATTCAAAAGGAACCTGGAAAATGATGGGGCACTGTAAATTCTTACTGTGGATAGCACCCACAACCCTCCCAGACATGGGCAGTAATTAATAAATACAGTCCTGGGTATTGACTAGTCTATCAATGGTATTACACCAGGCTGACATGGCTAGGCTTAAAATGATCTCCAGGTCAATAGGCTAGTAACCTCATATGATCCTATGATGTTATGAAGAGTCAGCAAAGAGTGCATACACTCATCCCTTAAACTACTACTCATTATTTATTTATTTATTTATTTATTTATTTAAGATTTGCTTGCCAGGATAGTCTGACTGGACAACAAGTGTCTGTTTTCAGCAGAGTCCTGGGGAGAAAAACTCCATACGTTTTCAGAGAGAAGAAAACAGAGTAGTACCATACAGACTGTAGACTTTATAGCAGTTAGTATAACTGCTAATAATAAGAGGACATTATCCCTTTTGGTTGGAAATACACGTGTACAAAATATACAATGAGAGTAGATAAGAACCTGGTAGAGCATTGCAAGACATTTCACAACTGAATATGAGTATATAAATGTTTAATTTTCCATCTATACATTCAAGCAAATATACATGTAAGAGCAAATATATATTTATATATATATATATATATATATATATATATATATATATATATATATATATATATATATATATATGTGTGTGTGTGTGCGTGTGTATATATATATATATATATATATATATACACACACACACACACGCACACACACACACACACACACACGCACATACACTCATATATAGGTTATTGCTTACACATGGATAGGTATGCCCCCCGGATTCACTATTCTTCTGTGCATGATTAGTTTAGTCCTGCATGGAAGCAGCCATTTAGGAGCAGTACAGCAGCGTGTCAGGCATATTAATAAAGGCTTGCTGCCTGAGCTCCTAAACAGACATAAAGCGTATACGAGCACAGGGGGCATGTCTGAAATCAGAGCTTTCAGAATATACACGCCCCTGCAAGCAAGAACAGCAGGTTAGGAATAAGAATGAGTGAGATGGCTGGTAGGTGTTTGCATACCACCAGCAACATCCCCCCCAAGTTTATAAGAGCAATAGTTAAAATATAAAATATAAACAAGCTAATTTCTTTTAATCAAACAGATAAAATTTAACCATAGGTGGGCGGGTTTGCCCATTGCTTAGCTACGTTTAGTGCAACTTAAATAGCACAAGAGGATAAATATCAATATATATGCAAATTAAGCAGTACTGACATAGTGTAGTGGGCAGAGCATTTGCTTTACTAGCAGTCATTACCTGTTTGAGTCTCATTCCATTTTCCATGTCATACCACTTTGTGAACAATATTTTTTGTTGCATAACCTACTAAATAACATATATTTGTGAACTGGAGTACTAAATTAAATGCAGATGTGAGGTGTCATCGTCATAATGTTGTAAAATCCACAGATAAACACAAGTGCCCCATACAGTATATGTACATATGAATCAGGGATACATATCAAAGGTGCAATGTGTAATAAATGATAAATCCATAGTGTCCAAATTCACCACCTTCCCAAGAACCATTTTACATTACCTTCTAAATTAGTGTGGGGGTAAGCAGGAGTAAGCACTATTAAGCAAATGTAAGCATCTGTAAGCAGTAGTAAGTGGGTTTAAGCCTATTTCTGTGGGGGTAAGCAATGTGCATACAGGTTAAGCAATATTGACGCTAACTCTCTGTAAGCATATTTAACCGGAGGTTAGCATTGCTTACCTTCATGCAAACCCGCTTACAATTGCTTAAAAGTGCCTTAATCACTCTGTATGCAACAGCCGCTGTTCTGGCCAGAAACAAAATAAACAGCCTTTGCAGGACTTGAACCCAAGACCCTGTACACTATAGTCACAGTAGTTAAACACTAAGCCATCATAGCAGTGCAAAAGATTTAGGTATCACCAAACATATCCTCACTATAGGAAAATCAAACTTAACATGTAAAAGGAATCTATATACAGTTTTATGTTGTATAACCTACTACACAACATAAACATGTGAACTGCAGTACTGCATTAAGCCCAGATGTGAGGCGTCATTGTAATAAAGTGTCAAAATCCCCTAATAAACACAAGGACCCCATACAGTGTACATACACATGAATCATGGATAACAAACACATATATAACATGTAATGAATAATAAATCAATGCCAAAGAGCAAATAGTATGCAAGTTAAAAATTAAGCAATGCTAAGCATTGCACAGCCCTGCTTACTAGGTGTAAGCAATGTGTAGGCCAGCTAAATCAGTTTGCCTATTGGTATACTCCTTTACGCAATGCCAACCTTGGGTAAGCAGGTTTTCCCATAGCTTAGCATTTTCAAAACTGCCCAATTGTGGCAAAGTGCAGGAAATCAGCCCTATTTAAACCCAACAGGTGGGAATACATCTCACAACTGGTTGCAGCTTCCTCCCGTAGGCACTATGACTGGTATGGGAGAGGGTGTGTACTTTCGAGCACAGCACTGGGGCATCCAGGAGTCCAGAGTCATGTCAGGACTCCTTGTTAAAGACCATGACCAGAGACTGGTACAGGGCCAGTACCAGGGTTCCCAATACAAAGCGGAAGCCTGGGACCATCTCATCCATGACCTTACCAGTGCCACTGGCATACCTCAAACTGTTGAGCAGGTCAGGCATCACTATGTCCCAGCCGTGTGTAAGTATTAGTCCATTACCTGTTTATTAATTGCCAGTTCATGTATATTATGGATAGGTATGGCTAAATATTCCTCTTATGTCTTTCACAGTGGTAGATGAGTGGGCTGTGAACCAGGAAGCCAATGCCTGTAGATTGCAGCGGTTGTGACGTGAGGCAGGTTAGTAATACTCCTGCATGTACTGCCATAGGAAATAAATCTAAAAGTAGTAGAAAGTTAATCGCCTGTATAAAACCTGTATTGTTTAAGGCATGTACTGCATACACCAGAGAATATGGCAGGAAGAGTCTCATATAGGTTGTATGTAAATAAAAGCATAATAGCCTGACAATAAAGGTCTTACTGCTGGACTGCATGTGTTAACTCTGGTATCATATGGTAATGTAGAGTTGCAATCTCTTAATAGTATTGTCGAATTAAGCACTGTTACCCACACTGTGCTACATAAATAAAATGTGTAAGAATGTCTGTGCATGACTGTTGTAATCACAAGAGGTCATATAGTACAACTGAGAGAGACTTAGACAGAAAACAGTGAGAGGAGCGACAACATAATCCAAATAGCACACTCAATTGAGACGTGAACCATTGCATTTTTAGCACACACAGCCATGGTTCGAATCCTGGGAATGGTAGTAGGCTGCATGCAGAATAATACCCCACAACTGCACAGATATGCCCAGAATGTCCAGTTAACTGGCCCATATCCACTGCCTGTCACCCTGTCCCTCTGGCAAATCAGTGGGATGATCCCACACATTTAGGCAGCGAATAAGAAATACAAGTGATTGTCAAAAATCTGTAAGAACAAATCTGTCACTCTACCAACTCCCCAAAATGTTATGAGAGTAATAAGCCAAGTATGTCCCATCTCCACCCCTGTGTTGTGAAGCTGTGACCAGAGTGTGTGCAGTAACAGAGTGAGATGTATGTGCATAATACTAATGTGCAATATGGTAATATGTGTGGCAACATTCAGGTAGTGCTACTAAACATTGCCCTCAAAGGTCTGTCAGATACTAAAACTGTGCCTAGAAATAAGATTGATATCCTGTACTGGTACTGTTTACTCTGGTATTGTATGGCATTGTTAGTATTGCAGTTGCTCTGAATAATAAGGTATTGCTCATCACTGTCACCCACACTGTGCTACATAATAAAACTGTCTAGGAAATCCTGTATAAGAATGTTGTAATTACAAGGTCAGATTGTAAAACCACAGGAGACTTATAGACAGAAATCAGAGAAGATATTCACAGCAGTATCTATATAGCACACTCAACTGTGATGGGTACTGTTTTCGTTTAGCAGACAGCCATGGTTCGAATCCTGGGAGTGGTAGTAAGCTGTATGCAGACTCATACCAGACAAGCATACAGAATTGTCCAGAATGTCCAGTTAATCGGCCCATATCTGCCGGCTGTTACCCTGTCCCACTGGCATATCAGCGTGCTAATCTCTGACATGCAGGCACCATTTCATGTCATTTAACTGATTGTCAGGCCTGTACATATTTGGAAAATGTAAATGAAAACAAACCTGCCTGTCATTGTACAACTCACCAAAGGTTTAAGAGGGCAATAGTCAAAATATGTCTCGGTTCACCTGCATGTGGTCAAGACATGTAGGTAGAAGACAAGATGAGCGTACACTGCAAAGTCCAACAAGGTTTAATAGCTGAGTAAAACAAGCTTACAGCAATCAGTAGTTCGGTGCACACTCTGGTAACTGCCAAGCAATAAAAAGTTAAAAATGATCTGGCTGCACAGAATCCATGTCACAAAGTGTAAAGCGCTTTTCGTTAGGAAACACTTCTCCTAACTTCTTCAGACAATAGTGCTCAGAAAGAAAAAAACAAGTTTAAGTACTATCCTAGTGACTCATACATGTTAATACAATTAAGCCAATTAAGCACAGTCACATAATTTAAAGGTATAATTCTAAAATACTGTATATTGCGGTGGTGGTGCTGCGGTAGCATTGTCACCTCACAGCAAGACATTGTGCCGTTCATTTCTCAGCTAGAGCATCTTCTGTGTGGAGACATGCATGAATGGGCATACCTTCGTTGAAGTTCGTGCATCAGGGCTGGCAAGCTCGGCACGTAAAAAATCTACTGCCAATCATTAGCGGACCGGAGTTCCGCTGTGGCGACCCCTATCCGGGAAAAAGCCGAAAGGCACAAACAAATCCTAAAATACTGAAGTCAAACAGTTTGCTTTTGTTAAGTCATTAGGTAAAATGAGTGCCTTAGTTTTATAAAAAAACAAAGTTCTGTTGTCTTGTAATGGAACATGTAGTAAATTAAATAGTATTAATTAAAATCGTAGTTAGTTCACTTTACTTATAACTAATGTTCAAGGACCCATGGAAGTAGTAATCTTTTCATAAAAAACTGTGTTGTGTAATGTCTCTTTTAACCTATAAAAGGTGGGTGTAACTTAGCAATTGTAACCTCCCTAGGGCTGATGAGCATCTATTATTTAACCATCCAACAAAAATAATGTATGTACAGTTACTATCTCTTAAGGCTTTTTAATTTTAGCACACATAGAATAGAAGTCATTTCATTCAAGCCCAGTGGAAAGCATGCATTGAGTCTAAGCTGCCACAAAAGTTCTAATTTCTCCAACATAAGTGTAGACGCCTCTCCTCTACTATTCATCTCAATTGAGTCAATGGCCTTAAATTTGAAACTGTGGTTAAGGTTTTCAATGTAGTGTCTAGCTAGTGGGCTCTCCATTTTCCTTTTGTTAATGTAGTAAACATGTTCATAAATCCTCTCCTTAAACTTACAATCAGTCTTGCCTACATAAAAACTAGGGCAGCACTGACATAATGCTACATAAACTAAGGCTTTGGAGTCACAGTTAAACTTGTTCTTCAGGAAATAGTCTCGCCCCCTAATAATGAATTTTGACCCTGTATCAATATGTCGACACTGGTTACATGCCTCACATTTAAATGTCCTTGGGGTGCCTCTAAAAGTGCTGTTACTACTTTCAGTAAGTTTTTTTAGGTTCCTTCCTTTTTTCCAGGTGACCAGCAGTTTGTCCCCCAACTTTCCTTGTATATCCCTATCAGACAGTAACAACTGCCAGTTTTTGCCCAGTATTGTGATCAGGGCTTCATAATATAAAGAGAATGTAGTCACGAATCTCAAACAATTTTGCTCCCTTTGTGGTCCAATACTATTCCTAACTACGGGGTTACTCAGTTCTATCTCTACTGAGACTTTGGTTTCCAAAGTGTGTGCTGCTGTCCATCCTTGGGAGAGGATGGGTCTGAAGTGGCCAGAGGCCCTTTTACTACTCACCTCCCTTATTAGGTCAGCAATCAACTCAGTGGGGTACCCCCTCTTGAGGAACATGGACTTCAAGAGTTCACATTCCTCAAAGAAGTAGTCATCCTCCGTAGTCATCCTGGCTGCTCATACCACTTGGCCCTTCACTACACTCCTCTTCTGGTGCAGTGGGTGAAACTAATGTAACAGACAAACAAACATCCACACTTGCCATGCCTGGGAACAGAACTCCTACCTAACTAATATACCAGACTACAGCATTATGCAGTTATAGGACGCGCCACAGACATTATTGGGCTACTTCTCCCCCAAAGGTGTATTTCAAAGTTAATGACAGCAGCAGGCATGCCAAAGTAGGGCATTTGAAATTGTAGTGAGTGAGACTGGCCTAAAAAGCATTGATCCCTACACAGACACACACACATTCAGTTGCCACATTTGAGATTAGAACTCCTATTGAACTAGTATATCACATTACAGCATTACACCATTATAGGATGCGCCATGAAGATTATTGGGATATGACTTCCCCAAAGGTGTATTTCAAGGTGAAGACATCAGCAGGCTTGTCATAGTAGGGCAATGGGGAGTGCAGTATGTGTGCATGGGCCATAACCCATTCATTTCGAGGCAGACACAAAACTCACAGGTTTAAATTCCACAGGTACATGTATAGAACTGCTAAATGACTACTGAATTGTACAGTCATGTTACACAGTTAGCACAAGCACCACAGACACTATAGTGCTGAGGGATACCAGAGGCAAATGTCTACGGTGATTGACATTTGCACATCATGTGGTTTTAGCCAATTGGATGTGTGCTGGGTGGGACAGGCCTCATGATGGAAGGCTCTTTGTCACTGTCACTCTCTTCCACACATCTATGTATGTGCATTTTTGGCCTATTGCAGTGTGTTGTCCTTGGATATATGTGTGTATTCCTATCCAATGTGTGTGCAAAGCATGACTGGTGTGTACTGAGAAGTGTATACACTAACATCTGCGACTGTCAGACATATATGGTCCACATATGGTCTGTAAGTTTGTGAGCATGCCCAGTATGACCTTTCAGTATTTTGTTGTCTGACATGGCCTTCATGGCCTTCATTTCTCTAAGTGTGGGAGCATGCCCAGTACGGCCTTCTATATTTAATGTGTGAATCCATTCCAGATAGATTGTACTCCAGTGCAGACTTTTGTGTTCTACACATACAGCTAGCAAACTGTATCTGCAGGTTATCTGTAGATCGGTTAACAATATGGGATCAAAATGGGCAAAGGATAGTGGGTTACTGTAGGTAATTGTGTCTGTGCTGCTATTGCTACATGGTTCTGGTGTGAGCAGAGATTATCAGACATATGTACTGTTATACACTGTGATGTTTTATGTCATCAAGTACTGTCAGGTATACATATTTGCTTGCAGTGATGTTCTGGGGAACACAGGATGAATGAAGCTGTGTCCAGTATTGTGGTCAGCAGTCTACATATTCTGCACAATCATGCCATTCTGGAGGGGAAGCTGCAGCCACTTGCTGCTGGGTCTATGTAAATGGTTCAGCACCTTAGTACAGTGGTGGCAGAGGATCCCATGCTTGTACATCAACTGACGTGACAGTATGGCCATATCCTGCTGTGGCCATACTTCACAGCTGTACAGATTCACACAGGTTACCCAGAGACAGGGGTCATAATTCTGGACATTACCTCTTCACATTGTGGTTTACAAGCAGGTTTGTAGCCACCCATTCTTGTGTTTGCAGCCAGGGATAGTATGTGTACATGGTTGAGTTTCGGACTTCACATAGTCCATGCCGCCCATGCCCCCCCCCCATTATTTTATCCTCTTCAATACATTATGCAAACATTATCTGATATGCTCCCTATAGTTATCACCTCATCCCACCAGTAATTTGGTGTTGGCCCACAGTTCATGCAGTAGGACATGGTGGACATGTTACTGTGATTTGTCCACATGGCCTTGCATTTGGGTTCTGTTTCTGTGGACTGTGTTATGTTGTTATTTGGGAGTCCATGACATAACATACATTGGCAGTACGGGTGAGACACAGGCTTTTGGCAGAGGAATGTAGGCCATTTGGTAGTGATGCAGGCCAGCTTTAGCATGCCATTGCATTCTGTCAATCTTATAGTCCCAGACTGAAATACACTATATTCCCCTGGGGTGACAGGGTAGGTGTGCAAGGTGTTCATGCCAATACTTTCTGTCAGTATTGATCCACTGGTGTGGTTGTTGGCAGGGTGCTGCTTACAGCTAAGGATACACCTGCAAGGGACACCTGCTCTGCATGAAGCATTCTTTCACTATTGCCATACACAGGTGGGGGTCATATTGTACTCATTAGAGGTACCAGTGGGTGGTTGTGGGGTGAGCTGGGTGCATGTGTGCTATGGACACTACTTGCATCTGACTCACAGATATGCATGGGGCATTCCACCTATGCTGGCTTGTGCACGGACATCAGCTGTTTCTCAATACTTCATTCCTATGACCTTTGTGGTCTGCCAGTGTTTGGCCAGATGACATTGGTATTCCCTCCTACAAGCCCAAATAATGTGCTGCAAACCTTTATGTACAATTCAAAGGGTGTGTCCATTTTACAGTTACATATTATACAATGTCTGTCTGGGGTACTTCCCCCCTGTGTACTGCTTGTGTATCTGGGCCGACATTCATGCCATGTCCATCTTTCAGTTGGTGACACATATTACTTCTAAAAATTTACTATGGCTTACTGCTGGAATGTGTTTTGCTGGGAAGCATTGTGTTTGGCACTGCAGTTGTGAAAACTTGGCTCTGTCATCAGCAGTACTGGGCAATGGCCACCAGGACAAACCTCACCATGCATGCATACTGACCACTCTCACACAATATATAACACATACCAACCTAACACATACAGACCTGCATATTGTACACATGCTGGGCGTCATCAGCCATGGCTCCAGTGCGTAACCAGCATCCCCCACTAGGTGACCGCAAGGGATGTCCCCATTGGCAAATCTCTTGTACAGCTGTGTCAGAGGCCAGATGTGGGGGTTGTGATAGTTTCTAGGGCAGCCAGCACACACAATCATTATATTGCCCTGGGCATTGCACACGACCTGGCAGTTGATGGAGGGGAAGCCCTTGCAGTTGATGTAGACCCTACCCCACTCACCAGGTGTTGCTTTGATCATATGTGTGTGCAGTCTATAGCACTCACTACCTCAGGGTATTCTGCTATTTGGTGGAAGAGATGCATATTGCTGGCCAACGCCTTATGGGTGTTAGGGAAATATACATGCTCACCGGCATGTCCTGACATGGCATCCAGGAACTGGTGGAGTACTCTGGATGCTGATGCCTGTGAGATACCCATGATATCTCCAGTTGGCCTTTGGAAGGTACCTGTGGCTAGTATTCTTACTCCTACACATACCTTGGTATCCACTGGGATGGGTTCCCCTCTGTTAGTTCTGTGTATGATGTGTGGCTGGCACAGCTCAACAATCTGCTGTAGAAGGTCCCTGTCCACCCAATAGCACTCCACTATCTCCAGCTCATGTAGCCCCTGGTAGGTTACCCTGGGTCTGCACAATCTTCTTCTCCTCATTGTGGGCTGGTCAACAGCATTCTCATCCTCACCACCCTCAGCCTCTTGCACATGTTGATGTATGATAGTTGCTGCAGCCCCTATCATTTTGTTGCTTTTGTTTGATAAAATTTCCCTGCTTGTGTACACTGGTGGTGTAGAGTATGTGGGAAAAAACAGAGGGTAAGGTGTTTGCATAGTTTATAGTGGTGTGCTGGGTTGGGCTTGTTTGCTGCCTGTGTAATTGGCTGATTCTGATACATTTCACCTGCCAGCTATGCTAGTTATCCTTGATTACCTTCCTACTGCTGTTTTCCCTTGACATTGCCTTCCTGTTTAAGCCTGGGGTGTGCCGCGCAAACACAGTGTTCAGATGTGCACAGAGCTGCTATTTCCTGGTTTAGTTTTTTTTTTCTTTAAAACACCCTCTTAGACAATGTAAAGAATGCTAGGCAGCCTCAGACACACCCGCTTGCTTAGCGCTGCTAAGCTAAGGGCAAATCCGAGCCACAGGGCTCCAATAAGCTTACAGTATGCCTGACACCCCCCCCCCCATGATGTCAGCTAACTCTTAGGCTTGCACCATGGTATTCCTGCACTTACATGGTTGGGTGCTGGCTAGCACTGAGGGGAAATCTGTGATTCAGTATCATCCCCCTCATTTCCATAGGATTGCCTGCTAATGCACAGTTACAAGTCTCACACTGACCGTTCCCCCTTAGCAACCACTATTCACTGGCCATGTTGTCTTCTGCCTGCCATTGAATATAATGGCAAAATAGTGATTTGGGATACAATGCTTATTTCATTTTTTTTTTTTTTGGCCTGATCCCATTTGCGCGCCGCTGCCCTACAATTAAACAGCCGAAATCAGCTAAAAAAAATAAAAGTTATTTTTTTTTATTTTGGCAACTGTTTTCCATGCCAGTGGCCATATATTTGGCCATTGGCATGCTTTACCCGTACTATGCACCCTTTATTTGGAGCTGTTATGGATCCGTTTTGTAGTTTGCAGAAATGTACTCGGTTACTAACCGAGTACATTTCTACACTGATAGTCTTGACTGGCTGCCAGCTTCCTGGATCACAAATTCACCTCATTTGCATGGTTTGCACCTACAAATAGGGTGATTTGCATACAGGAGCTGTGTCTATGCAGGAATAGTGCAGGAACGCTCGTGCACGTCCCTGGAGCTTATTCCTGGATCGCACGGCAGCCGTATTGCCTCCAGCAGCTCCTGAACTATTCCTGCACACCGTGCAGAGCTTGTCGAATCCGGGGGTATTTGCGAACATTTTCAGCTTTAACATTAAAGATTATTTTTAGACCAATGCTCATGCATGCAGTTCACTGAAAACTATTGATGTGTTCTTTCAGTAGGTAGTCTAATTCAAACGTTCACAATGATGATTATACAATGTCTCATATATTTTCCTATGAATTCAAAATAATGTTAAGTACATTAACAGTCAATTCATAGTCATGCTACAAACAGTTCCTGCATTTTAGAGGTTGCATTTAAATTGTTCAGTCTAATACAGTTATCTTACCTGTATTCAGCCAAAAAAAAACATTTTTGTGCCATAATGTTGTGTCTTTATTGACTAGCAATTTGCATGTTTCTCTTAAGTACAGTATGACATTATTTTTATGATATCTGTGCGTTTGGGTCTACTTCACTTCACCTAAAACTCATTTGACTGACTTTCATTTCACTGAGACCAAATCACCTAAAGTTCACTTCACCTAAAAATCATTTGACCGACTCTCATTTCACTGAATTTTAGTGGTGGCACTGTGTAGAGTACTGTAAGGCAAGTAAAAGTTATATGCCCTTTTCCTCACTGTAGTGTGATCCTGGAGTTAGTATATATAGTTATGGGGAGTGTGTGTGTTGGGGGGGGGCATAGCCACCCATCTAGTTTGGTTTTATATTGTCCGGTTTCTGTTAAGAGGGTAAGTAAGTAGTGTTTAAGTTCTGGTAAGAGTTGGTCATTGGTATTGTAAGTGTGCATGTTTATGGTTTAAAATGTAGTATTTTAAAATTCAGCGTTGTAAGCTGTCAGTGAAATGAGTCAGTCAAATGAGTTTTAGGTGAAGATAAATAGATCTGTGTGTTTATATTATAACATCACATTAAATAATGTTTATATTCTGATGTAAAAACTTCATCCTGTTAAGCTAACCTATAATTATACATGATTTGCTACATTGTTTTGATTGGTCTTTTGGTTAAAATCAAGTGTAATATCTAAAGACTCCAAAATGACCAAAACTATTTTAATTTAAAGCTTGTTCAGTGTTATACAGAAAATTCTATAGCAGTAAATGTTCATGGTTTATCAAAGAGCCTTGCTTCATAAACAGCACGGATACACAGAGTGTGCTGGTTTGTCTAAATCTGTCCATTCAGTGTGTGGCTTTATTTCTAAATGAAAACAAATGGCTACATACCTTTTTTTAATTTTTTTGATGATATACTATTTAATTAGCAAACTACATTAAGCTACTATGAGGTATGAATAATTAATTTTTATATTTTTCAAGATTAAAAATCCCTGCCTTCTTTTTTGCAGAAATTTAATGTATATAAATTAAAGAACTCATATTTATTGCATGCTTTCATGTCTAAGTACTCTAAAATAAAACAGTATGTTATAGAAATTGCTTTAATGGCCCAGGTCTTCAGTCTGTCAGAATGGTTTACTAGGAAGTTAATTCCACCGAATGATCAAAAAAAATATATATATATATATTTTGCAACATGTGTTGCAAATCTTAATTCCTTCCTGTCCTCCAACAGGTTGGAAGATGTTATTCTTTATAAACATCCTGTATTACAAAACTGGACTAGCTAGAAATTTAGAATTACTTCTCCCATGTACAAAAAAGGTATTTTACATTAAAACCTTACATAGAATGCTTCTAGAAATGCAATCAAGCAAATATGGCATTACTTTAAAATGAAAAAGAAAAATGTAGATCAGGTTGTGTAGCATTTCTGTTCTAATATGATGTGTACATTTACGCACACAGCTTATGCCAAAATACCAGTCTGATATAAATAAGGTGAACAGTTTCATCCAGTAACTGTTATGTTTAAGAACAGAAACATTTTATTACTTTTCCTTTCATAGATCTAAATATGGTTTGTTCTTAAATTTATCATTCAGATATGACCTCAAACTATTTAAACTGCCAAGACTCCACTGCCGTTATGTCTCTTTTTGTAGCCTCTGTAGTCATTTTCCTAACCACCTGCACATTTAGTCATGAACAGGACCTTAATTCTCTTCAAACTGCCCACCTAAGAGCTAGTCCTTCAACTTCTGCAGTGAGCAGTCCTTTCATTTTGCATAGGGAAGCATGAACTCTCATTTGGAGCCACTGATTTTCATATCATGAACTCACCATCAGCAGCAGATCTCTCCATGACATCCTAGA
This sequence comes from Protopterus annectens, assembly GCF_019279795.1. NCBI lineage: Eukaryota > Metazoa > Chordata > Ceratodontiformes > Protopteridae > Protopterus > Protopterus annectens. The sequence goes on from NC_056728.1 coordinate 1,446,934,927, forward strand.
ATTTGCAGGCAAAACAACAACCCTGCATCCTGTATCTCCCCAAGCGGAACGCTCTCTGGATCTTGGTCATGACTCCCAAATATCATAACTGAAGTCCAGCCAGGCAAAAATGTGTCCCTTTTCTTCACAGGCCCAAGTAAGAAAAGTTCCAAACGGTTTTACAAGTATTGGTATTTTTAGCATACACATAAAAGCGTGAATCTGATAGGAAGCATTAGGTATTTACAGAAATAATCATTAAAAACATTAAACAGCAGGCATGATTAGTGTCAGCAAGCTTCCCTACATTTACTCAAGGTGAAATTGCTCAAGAGTCAGTAGCATGTAGGAAAAAAAAAAAAGATTAAACGCTCAGTGCTGATATTGTTTTCCATAGGAAATCATTGTCAGTGTTCTTTCTCAGTGTGGCCAGGCAATGAATTACTTAGTCTGGGAGATTTCTCCCTTCTTTGAGTTGGTGTAACCATGGAATTGGTATATAAAGCTTCAGGGGTTGTGTGGGGCTTGTCAGCCAAATCAAGACCCCCTTACCCCACCCACAATAAATAAAAAAACAATTAACATTTATTTTTTCATCTTCCTTTATTTTTGGCATTTTTTTAACAATTTGACTCTTGGCTTTCAGGAAGTCAATTTTTAGTAGTAGAATTGTGTCAGTATATTTCCATGAGCAATCAGATTGCATTGATTTAGAATGAAGAAGTAAGAGTGTACAAAAAGACAAAGAGGAGGCCTACAGAATATGTAGGTACAGAACACGTGGAAATTCAAAGTGATACCACCTGGGTGTGTAGCTAAAAGGAGGGGGATCAAGTGAGCAGTATAAAACAGTTGGTTACAGATACTCTGATAAACTGCACAATAAAGAAAAGGGATTACATATGTGAAATGCTCTGCAGGTCTGTAACAGGAACATAATTAATTACACAATTAAGTTATGTTAAGGGAAGAGCTGCTCCAGAGAAGAGAGAATTTAGTTGTGCCCTGAAAGTGCTAAAGTTGTTGAGTGCTGAGGGTTAAAGGAATATTATTCCAAAGCCTAGACAGATAGAGTGAAATTGTCTTCTGATGTATTTTTGCATTTTTGTATAGAGGACATGCCGTTCCTTTAATGCAGTAGTGTCAACCAGGAAAGTAGCAGTGTTTTAGGATGGTGAGGTGCTTGTCAGGTTGGTACAAGATCTTATGAACTGCTTCTACCAGTTAGAAACTCAGGCAGGTAGGTAGCTGCAGTCACTTTCGTTTAAGGATGGCTGCACATTGATGTGACATGCTGGATAGACTGGCTGAAAAGCTAGTATTTTATTGGAACACTACACTAACTTGGTTGGGTGGTCTGAAGATTAATTAAGGTATGGGATTCATACAGTAGAGATGACAATATGAAACCAGTGGTGAATTTTATGCAGCCAGGTTCTGGGAGGATATGTTTTATTCTATGTAGGATTTGTAGATTGTTATTGCTTTTATTGACAGCATATGTGATGTGATGGTCAATTTTCAAGGTATCAGCTGTGATAACTCAAAAGAGTTTTGTTTGATGGCCTAGTTTTATAATAGTATTGTCAGATGATGTGATAGAAAAAACTCTTGAGTGAGATTGCCTTTATGGTAAAAAAGCTTTATCTTTGTCTTTTTAAGGTTTAGTAGAAGCTGAGAATTTCTTAAATGTGTTTCAATAGAAGTAAAAGCCTCCTGCGTGATAAGTGGCAATTGTGACATAATATGAGTAGAACAATGTGCGTGGATTTATCCTTGCATTTTATTAAGGCAGTTTGTTTAGTGATAGTAGCTAAGTCATTGATGAAGCTCTTGAATAAAAATGGACCAAAAAGTGATCTCTGTGAAATGCCAGTGGGCACTGACGGAGAAGTCAAATGAGAGTCTTTCCGTTTTATGCACTGAGCCTGTTCTTTGAGAAAAATATTGAACCACAATATTGTATTACTGCATACACCAAATGTATATGCAGCAATTGTAATTTGTAGTGTTAGGAGGCTATCATTAACAAGGGTGGTGGGTTTCAGTTTTGTATAGGCACTTTTGATAATGTAGTTTGGGATTTAGATGCCTCTTCAGATAGAAACTTGGCTCTCTTGATTATGTCTTAAGGATGTCTTCTTCAAACTAATTTACTTTAATCAGTATAAATCAAGCTGGTATAAGTTTTAACTTCCTCACAATTACCTTCAAAAATATTTACAGTCAATATCTTTATGTGATTTTAGGTTTGATAAGAGGAGCTGTAACTGGGATCATTGTTGGGTTTGGTAAGAGCCTGAAAAAAGTAGGATTTATACAAAATCTTAGAAAAGGAAATGTCAGTAATACTTTTTCTGGTTACACTGAATAATGAAAAGATGATTGTGACATAGACAGAAGAAGTGATAAATATTATACTGTAACTTAAAAGTACAATGCTGAGCACATCTGATTCTGGTTTCGGATTATTTTATTTTTTTATATAAACAGCAAGAATGAAGACTAAAGTTCTTATTTAGAAAGTATCATATGTTGTCAAAATATGAAGAACACTGAAAAATAACCAGAACTGATGAGTGCTGGTCATTGATCTTATATGGTTTCTTATTCACTGCAAGCTGCTAGTGATTACCAAAGTAGCTTAATTTATAACAAGTACCTCTGTAATGTCAAATAACAGGAGTGCCTCAGCACTGCATGCCACAATAGCTGGTGCTAAAAGCTGTCACTGTGTACAGCTGCATGGTAAACAGCATCATGTACTTCAAAAACTGCTGTATTTAACTGTAGTGTGTTCCATTAAACATTTACAGTCATAAATATGACCTGAATATATACAGAGTATCTGTACTGCTGTACTCACTGTCTACTGTCAGATCAATATCAAATTACTAGAAGCTACTGCTAGAAGGAAAGTAACAGCACCCAATGCCATTGTAGGATATAGCATGCAACATCAGCTGTCATCCTCAATAACTGTTCATGATGACTCTTGTGGAACCCTCTTTCTGAGTTGCACTTTACAATTCAGTATTTGAAGAGCAACCTTGTCATAGCTTCTGGCAAACTACTTGACAAGTTTTATGAATTAGGTCTTGAATTTGTTTTACAACTATACCTATATACTCAGTCAAATAGAAAGATGACTTAAACAAGGAACACAAAACTCGTAGTTCACTTACATTGGCAATTTGAGGAGGAAGGTGTTACAGACATGGGGGATATAAGTTTAACTAGAACATGTACCACAATAATAAACGATGTGTGCAAGAAGCTGGAGGGAGGGAGAATAGGAGATCAGACTAGTAACATTATGTAGCCTACATAGTTATATGCACATGACTTGCTCATTTAGTTGTCACTGCTGCACAAATCACTTGACACCTGAAATTATACAAAACACAAGTAATCCAGAGGGCTGTAGTGAAGTCTGATATCCCATCTGTGACCCAGTGGTGACATGGCTAACAAGAAACAGAGTATAAAGGATAAGTCCAGATGCGATCACTTTAACTAGCAGATCTAGGAGACTCTCTATCCTTTATTCCTCCCTGTGAGAGGAATAAAGACAACTTGTTGATGTCTCCAGTAGTTTATTCAGTTAAGCAGGTAGATGGACAAATGTTAAACTTTGTTATTAACTGTCAATGCCACAGGTACCTGCTTAACTAAATACACTACTGAAAGCTTCAACAAGGGGTCTTTATTCCTCCCACAAGGAGGGTATCAGAGACAGTCTCATAGATCTGCTGGTTAAAATGATTTTATCTGGACTTATCATTTATACTCTAAGTTATACAAAACGGAGATGTAGGGAATGCCCAAGAAACAGTTTCTCTTGTATTGCTATAAATCAGGAAGGAGCAGATAACATAATAAAACAGTTGACTAAGTCGTGTCAACGTGAAAGCTGTTCTCATTTTAATGATGCAGGCAGTGTTTGTGCATGATATTTACTGGATCTTCTCAACAAAGCAGCCCAAAAGAAAGAAAATCACTGATAATATAACATTCTGGATGAATGAAGGACAAGGAAGGCATTTGTAGTAATATTTCAAATGTAAATTAGGATAGTGAGATTTGTAGACCATTTTTTAGAATAACTATGTCTTACATTATTGCCAAAAGATTGGACTGTGAGAACTCAAGAGTCACATTCATAGATCTCAACAGTCAAGGATTTAACAAGCTGTCTCTGGTTTGTCCCTATGTTTTTGACCTGTCCTTATTTTTTTTTTCTGATAAACACTGAAGATTGCAATCATTCAGTGATAGTGAACATTAGAATTTCATTTGTCTTGTTTTTTTGACATTCCCACCATTTTGAGGGACTCTTATCAACTTTTAGAAAATATAAAGAATTTAGATTATGTTATATCTGAATCACATCTATTAGTCACTCTTGATGTGAAGAATCTCTTCACTGCCATTCCAAATTCATATGGACTGGAAGCCATTAGGACTCTCTTGAATAAGAGTCAGAAATATAATAACAATGAACAGATTCTATTGAATACCCTATTAGAAATAGTATTGACTAATAATATTTTTACTTTTAATGACCTTTTTTATATTCAACAGTGGGGGGTGGCTATGGGCACCCCCTGCGCGAACACCTACGCCAATCTGGCAGTATATAGTTGGGAAACCACATGTTTGTTTCCCCATCAGGCATATAATAAAATCCTTTCATACTATAGGTTTGTTGATGATATACTATTGGTGTGGGATGGTATTATTGAGGAATTAGAAAATTTTATATCGGAATTAGAACAAACTACAGATTTTCTGAGGTTCTCGATTGAATATTCAGTAACTGACATACACTTTTTAGATTTAAACATTAAAAAGGATGGGAAAGGTGGAATCACAACATCATTATTTAGGAAAGCATGCTGGAAGAACACCTTATTACAATACAACAGCATGCATCCTAGGTTTATATTTAAGAACATTGTCAAGGGGCAATATATGAGAATTAATAGATTATGTCAGGAAATAGATGAACGCAATAAGGAATTTAATAAATTAGAGAAATTATTTCTATATAGGGGTTATGATCCAGAAATGGTAGGTAGAATAAAAGATACTTTTATCAGTGATAAATCTGAAACTAGATACATCCACCATACATCATTTAGACATCATCAAACTAAGTATGACACATCTAGAATTTGTTTTCAAACTAGCTACACCAGTGATAATAAACATTTAGTAAATATCATCATGAAGAATTGGCATATTTTGACTACAGGTGATGAAATTAAACATTTGATAGGCACTAGACCAACCTTTACATATAAGAACATGAAGAATTTAAAGAGGATATTATGTATTGAGAAAAAGTCAACATCTTCTATTGAAACAAGTATGAATAAAAATGGAATGTGGACCCATGCCTGTGGGAAGTGTAACTCATGTCCTTGGATATCCAAAGAAACATCTTTCACACATCCTGAACTACTTTATAAGTTTGAATTCAGGTCTATAGCCACTTGTGAGGACAAAAATGTTATCTACCTTACAACTTGTGAATCATGCTTTGCCTTCTATATAGGCATGACCACGAGACAATTGAGAGATAGAATACAAGAACATGGGGGAACAAAGATGGCTGCTATTCTATAAGCACTGCAGTACTTCAGCTCTTCAAATACCTGAGAAAAATATCAACCCTGTGGAGTTATACTTAGAGTAAACAAACTAATTGGCAGTTATTACTAATTGACCAGAAGTCACTTTTGGTTCTGAGAAAGACAAATCGGAAAAAAAATACTTGGTAATAGCAGGATTGGATCTGATTGTCAGGTTGACTCTGAACAGAGCACCGAACAAAGGACTGACTTATTTCACTTTTGTAACTTTTCCTTGGGAAATAAATCTTCGTGCAGAATTTCGAAATGTCAAAGGAGGACAAAAATATGGAAACTACAACTTCCAAAACCAAGCTGTCAGCTTTGCAATCACTGGAGAAAGAATCTTTATTCAAGAGACAGAAACTATCAAACAGCAAGAGACTGCAAAAACAGGGGCATCAACAAAATCTGATCAACAGGTCACAATGGAAGAAATCAAATCAGCATTGCTACCTATACAGGATGCCTTAAAAGAGCTAACATCTCAAATGCTTTCATTTAGTGACACATGTAATCGGATTCTCGAAAGAATGGAGAAAGCAGAAACTAGAATAGCTACCAATGAAGACAACATATTAATACTCACTAAAAGAACAGAGACACATGGAACAGACATTCAAATGATGCAAAATAAAATTCTGGACTTGGAAGCAAGATCCAGACGTAACAATATAATCATCAGAGGGATCCCAGAATCTATTCAATATAATGACCTGATCACTTCTATTACACAAATATTCGAAATACTGCTCAAGGACTCTGAGGTTGTTAAGCAGATGGTCATAGAAAGGGCGCATAGAGCATACAGAGAATCTCAAGCTTCAAATATACCCAGACCTGTTTATGTTAAAATATTGAACTACCAAGATGTGAGCAAAGTACTGTTAACTATTAAAAAATCTGGTGGATCTATAATGTGGCAAAATAATAAAATTTCCATAGCACAGGATTTACCAACACAAATAAGGCAATCTAGACAAATGCTGGCTCCATATTGTAAGTTTCTGATTGACAAAAATATCAGATTTCAAATGAAATATCCCAATAACTTAATTTTTACTGTGGATGGCATTAAATACTCTGTAAGCACAAGGAAAGAAGCAAGACCTACTTTTTTGAAGATTTTTAAGGCTCTCCCATCTTCAGAAATGTGAACAGTCCATTTTGGCTTTCTGCAGCATCAGGGAGAATGGGATTCTTCATTTACGACGATCCGAGGCTTTAAAATCCATTGTCTGTTCTGTTTCTTGTAGCAGGCCTGGAGTTTCATCTTCTTATCTTCTTATCTCGTAGTTCCAGTTTCAACGCAAAGTTCCCATGAAGTTTTATGGCTGTAGCGAGCGTTTCTGATCCACGAGGCAACAGGAAATGCATTGGAGGAAGCAGAGGGACCATTTTTAGTGTGGTGCAGCCAGGAGGTCCGTTCGCGAATTGGGTCCCCCGTCGTGAGCGCGAAGGAAAGGATTTAAACTGCCTTTACAGTTTAAATAGCTGGGAAGAAAGAGGAACTGCTGGCGAGGCAAAACAAAACCTGTTTGGACTTATTTTGAAGGAAAAGGACTGTAAGATAGTGTGTGAAGTCAGAGTGATGCAGGTAAACGCTGTGGAAATGCATTGTGTATTAGAAAAGGAGATGGTAATGTGTAGTGGCAGAATAAGGTACAGTAGTTTTTTTTATATTTGTTTTCTCTTTTTTTCCCTATATCTCCCTTTGCTTTTACTCCTTTCCTTTTTTCCTGTAGATAGGTTGTATTATTTTTAACTGATAAATGATACAAAAATGGTTAGTTTAACAGATTTAAACAATGTGCATATAATAATAAAAGAACATAAAAGAAGTTATTTTCATATGTGTAATTTAAGGCATTTTTTCTTATTTCTTCTCCTTTTGCTATGCTCCCTTCATGCTTTTTTTTCTTCTTTTTTTATTATTTTAACCCTTTGGTTCCTCTCTTATTTACATAAGGTTACTACAAATGAAAGTGCCATTATAGTTTTATTTTTAACTGCATTGATTTTCAATATTAATATGTTAGTAGGTAAGTTGTAGGGGAAGAACAAAGCAGATTAAAATAGTTAGATCATTTTATTCAGTAGATGCAGGGTGCTGGGAAATGTTAAATAACTGTCTGCTTTCTATGTCAACTAATATTTAATACTGTATAGAACAACAAATTAGAATGTTATATGCTATTGCTGAATATAAAGCTGAAGTGAACTGAAGTACATTAGAATCTCAGGGTACAATTAGTTTATTTGTATATCCATAAATATGTACAGAGCTGTATTTACCCATAAGTAGTGTTTAGTAGGGAATGTCAGAATTATGCTTTGTAGGCGTAGAAGTAGTTGTTGTAGGTTTTTTGCATGGGGTTTTATTGTTAAATAATAGAATTAGTAGGTTAGTTACTCAGATGGTTTCCAGTAATGTGAAAAACCTATGTTCATCCTGGTCCAGAGGAATAGTGAGTAGGCACTGGGTAGGAATGGGATGGCAGTTTTGCTTCCATACAATTGATGATATGCCAACTTATGTTATTCTAAGGTTGCTCAAAGAGATTAGACATCGATTTACATTTCTAATGAATGTTAAATGTGGATAATAGAATCTTGGAATGTCAAAGGACTCCAGAACATGAAAAAAAGAAAGCTGTTTTTTCATTTGTTTCTCAAATCATCAGCATGTTGTATTTTATTACAAGAAACGCATATGACTAATGACCAGTGGGAGTCAGTGAAGGATAAGAAATGGGTTAGGAAGATTGTGACGGCGGAAGGAACAACAAATAGTGCAGGGGTGGCAATTTTAGTTAAGAATCACTTTCAGGGAGATATTATGGATGTAAAAATGGATCAGGAAGGTAGATGGTGTTTGGTCCTTCTCACATCCAAATGTTATGATAAACCTATAGTACTAATATGTGTATGTACTGTTAATCAGCATCATTTCATAGCTTCAATCTATTCCATTTTACAGTCATATAATAATTGCTATATAGTGTTGGGAGGTGACTGGAACTCTTATCAAGATCCTAAATTAGACAAGTTGGGTGCTTCTCCAGCGTTCAATAAACAGGCAATGGTAGCATTGAAAGAATTGAAAATGGATTTCAAACTCTATGACCCTTTTAAACACATACACTCACAAGGGAAAGCAGAGAATTTTCCTTTTTATTCAACCTGCCATAAAATGTGGTCGAGAATTGACTTTTTCTTAATTTCAGAGGTGTTGATCTCAGCTGACCCTAGTGTTTCTAATCAAGTCAGACAACTCTCAGACCATTCAAAGATAACTTTAACCTTAAACAGCAGTAATATGAATACTAAGAGGCTTCGAGGGTATAATTGGTCCTTGAACCCATATTTACTAACCAAGGAGGATATATTAATGGAAGTCAAGGAGATACTTAAACAGTCACTAAATAATATTTCCCAAAATAGACACCCAATAGATATAGAATGGGCTACAACTAAAACGCAGCTAAGAGGGCTATTTATCCAAAAAGCTACATATTATAAAAAATTGCAAAAGAAGACTCAATTGGATTTAGAAACTAAAATTCAATTATTGGACCATGATTTGATGAGAAACTATAATGAACAGACAGAAACTGAGCTATTAAGATGTCAAAAAGAACTATTTTTACTTCATAATAGAAATTTGTCACTTTATGAACAAAGAAATTTAGTTAAATATGCAAATCATATTCAAACCCCCTCGAAAGCATTAGCTCGTATCATTAACCAGATGAAATTAACACGATTAATTACTGAAATACACTATAACAATACTACATATACTGACAAAGCAGATATCATGAAGACCTTTGAAAAATTTTTTAATCAGATTTACGGTGAGAAGCAGACACTCTTGCAAGATAAAGACAGAAAAGATTTTCTACAGAAAATCACTTTCACTAATATTGATAAGGAATTTCATAGAGATTTAATCAAACCGATTACAGTTGAGGAGGTGTTCGAGACAATCAAGAAACTAAAGCCTCACAAAGCCCCAAGCCCAGATGGTTTGACCTCGGAATTCTACAAATCTTTTAGTGAGATTCTGAGCAGTGTATTGTCACAGACTTTTAATTATATCACTCTAAATAGAATTAATGATCCTCATTTTAATGCCTCAAGGACAGTTCTGATATTAAAGGAGAAAGGTGATTCCAAAAATCCTGATAATTACAGGCCTATATCACTTTTGAATATGGACATGAAAATCATGACATCCATTCTGGCGAGTAGACTGAAAAAGGTAATAAACCCAATAATATCAGAGGAACAGGTGGGGTTTATGGATGGGAGACAGACCACGGATAATACCTTAACGCTCCATACCTTAATCGCTTATGCGAAATATAAAAACCTGAATTTGTACGCCCTAATTATTGATGCTCAGAAAGCATTTGATAGGGTTAATTTGGTTTATTTATTTGATACATTACCTTATTTTAATATACCGCAGGAGTTTATCTCAACGTTAAGGATACTATATAAAAATGCATACACAAATTTATTTATAAATCACGAATGCTCGAATAGGATAAAAATCAAAATGGTACCCGACAAGGCTGCCCATTATCTCCCATCTTATTTAATCTTTACTTGGAGCCCTTATTTTTACACCTTAAGCAAAATGTTTTTTATAATTCTCCTGTACTGTATGGAATAAAGGTTAGGATGGCTGCCTATGCAGATGATTTAAACATATATTGTACCACACCTGTTTCCGATACTGAAAAAATATTAGCTGCAATAGAAATCTTTGAGAGAATTTCCAACTACAAGCTAAATTTTAAAAAATCTAAAATATTCCCATTAAAGACACCCACACCCTTTTCAATGCTACCATTGATAGGACAAGTAATGATGGAAGAAAAGATAAAATATCTGGGGATTGTCTTCTCAACTGAAAATAGAGATTTTTTTTATAAACAATGTAAAGTCAACTACGGATCAAATAACATTGGATCTTGAAAGATGGAGTAGATTGAAGTTAACAATGATGGCAAGAGCAGCTATCATAACAATGAATGTTCTTCCTAGAATGTTATATATTTTTAGAGCTGCACAACTCAGAATTACCAAAACATTCTTCAAACAGCTTCATGTAAGATTGGGAAGATTTCTTTGGGAACCTAGGAAGACGAGAATATCATATGAAAAATTGATGGCTCCAAAAAATAAGGGGGGGGGGGCTGGAATTACCGGATTTCGAAATGCACTATTTAGTGATTCAGGCCAACAGGATTTTAAAGACATCTTACTTCGATAGTGATAGTAGGAAATGGACACTCAAATGGGTGCTCTTAATGTACAAGCATATAAATGAAGTGGGAGTCAATGCTAAAGCATTACCCTTTTTAAATAATTGGACAATGAGTAAATATAAGTTAATGGAGCACATCAAAAGCTATGTAACGGCAATTCAAACTCTTTTCGCTTCCTTAAATTTACTAAAATATATGATGGTTTTCCAACCGTTTCATAGGAACCCAAATTTAACAATTGGTGGTCAATTGATTGATCTAAAGAAATTCCCTTTAATCATGGAGTTAACTGTACTCGATTTATATCCTTTTCTAGGAGTACCAGTACATGATATTCTAAAAGAAATAGAACTTCCTATTTCCTATTTAACTATAGTAAGACAGCTAAAAGACTTGGTTATAAACTATTTTAATAACTTTGAAATGAAAGGGAGGATTTAACCATTTCTCGTAATCTATGGGAAGCGCTGTTGCAGGATAGAAAATATATAACCGCAGCATATAAATTGATAAAAGAGAGGAAGTATAATAATTATATTCTTTTATCGAGTTACTGGAGAGAAATTGATATTGACAGATGACAATAAGATATTGGAGGCATTTAAGTTAACATTAAAGTCCGTATCCCTTCAGAAATTGGTATTTACGCAGCTGATGATATTTAACAATGCATACTATACTCGTCTCACTTTGCACAAATTTGATGCGAAGAATTCACCCATATGCCCACAATGCTTAGATCAGACAGCAGATTTGCTTCACATGTTCTGGAGTTGTAAGTGCATTTATAAATTGTGGAATTCATTAAAATTGCAGTTACAAAAAATGGGTTACCAAAATTCAACACTCTCTTGGGAGTTTATGATTCTTCATATTCCCCCGGAGAATCTAAATAAATCAATAACGATTGTAATTATGAATATTTGCCTATTAATGAAATTATATATAGCCACAAATTGGTTGAACCCAGCCCAGACATCGTGGGAAAATTTCAGATTGTTGGCAATAAAACACATCTTAGCGCATAAACTGTTAATTAGTGACCACAAGAAAAATATCAACAATATAAAAATATGGGAGCAAATTTTTAATATTGTTTTGGCTTAGAGGTTACTATCCACTTTTTCTCAGGAACCAGAGTATAGTCTAAATCAACCTTAGATTAGATAGAGAATGTACAGAAAAGACAGATTGTTGGCTTTGATTTGTTAATGTTGGATTTTTTATTATTTTCCTTTTGATTGTTAGTGCTGTACCTTTGATCAATACATGAGGTTGATATATATGTGAAATTAACCAATGGAATCATCTTGTAAATATTGTATATAATGTGTGAATTTGTAATATGGTTGTGAAAAATAATAAAAATTGATTATTGAAAAAAAAAAAAGAATACAAGAACATATTTATGCTATTAAGAAGGCAGATCATAAAAATGCCCTTGCTAAGCATGTCTTGGAAAATCCTGAACATAATTTTAGATTCAGGATATTACAGAAAAGATAATTAAATATAAGAAAAGGGGATCATTTTAATGATCTAGAAAGTTTGGAATTAAGTTGGATACTAAAATTTAGGGCTCAATACCATCCTGGATTAAATACATATATTAGTATTAGATCATTTTTAAAGAAACGTAAATATAAATGAGTTATAATATAAGAAAACAATATGACATATATATTTTTTATATATTTTTTATATATTTTTTAAGTGATTTAAGTATTTCTGCATTCATTTTTTTTTTGCATACATTTAACTTATATATTTCATTTTTATTTTTATACATTCATATATTTATATATATTTTTATATATATATTTTATATATTTTTATATATTTTCATATGCACATGTTATGTAGTTTATCATACAGCACATATAGCTTTAACTTAGTAGTAAAATGATTTTTATAATAGCAAGATATTGATCTGCATGCTATTAGGTAGGAAAAACCATTGTTATATATATAAGCATTATTTATGTATTTATTGTCTGTTGAGATATAGATTGTATTAACATTATACAATATGATATAACATCAATATGTTATTATCATTTTTATTATTATCATTATCATCATTACTTTGCTACTTTTATTCTTATTTGTACACTTGAGATAGCGTTGGTTTATGCCATTTCAGAATGATGCCCATTACAGCAGAGAGAATTTGTTTCATTCTTTGAGTCAATCAATTGTCTAATATGCTGCTATTAATGTAAACAATCAATTTAATAGTTTGGTTTTAATTGAATGATTGATGATTTTAAATTAATTGGATGTGTATAAAAGAATGCTAGTGTGTGTCTATAATTAATCTGAAGAAGCGTGCCTTCTGGATGCACGCGAAAGTGCTCATTCTCTGTTAAAATAAAGATTTGGATTTATACGTGGTGGTTCGATTTCCAATTTTTTCTTCTTCAACGTATTTCTTCTGCTCTGGAGTCACCTTTGAGGGACAGGTCTGCTACTTTTTGTCAGTTAAGGAGGAAGGTGTTACAGACATGGGGGATATAAGTTTAACTAGAACATGTACCACAATAATAAACGATGTGTGCAAGAAGCTGGAGGGAGGGAGAATAGGAGATCAGACTAGTAACATTATGTAGCCTACATAGTTATATGCGCATGACTTGCTCATTTAGTTGTCACTGCTGCACAAATCACTTGACACCTGAAATTATACAAAACACAAGTAATCCAGAGGGCTGTAGTGAAGTCTGATATCCCATCTGTGACCCAGTGGTGATATGGCTAACAAGAAACAGAGTATAAAGGATAAGTCCAGATGCGATCACTTTAACTAGCAGATCTAGGAGACTCTCTATCCTTTATTCCTCCCTGTGAGAGGAATAAAGACAACTTGTTGATGTCTCCAGTAGTTTATTCAGTTAAGCAGGTAGATGGACAAATGTTAAACTTTGTTATTAACTGTCAATGCCACAGGTACCTGCTTAACTAAATACACTACTGAAAGCTTCAACAAGGGGTCTTTATTCCTCTCACAAGGAGGGTATCAGAGACAGTCTCATAGATCTGCTGGTTAAAGTGATTTTATCTGGACTTATCATTTATACTCTAAGTTATACAAAACGGAGATGTAGGGAATGCCCAAGAAACAGTTTCTCTTGTATTGCTATACATCAGGAAGGAGCAGATAACATAATAAAACAGTTGACTAAGTTGTGTCAATGTGAAAGCTGTTCTCATTTTAATGATGCAGGCAGTGTTTGTGCATGATATTTACTGGATCTTCTCAACAAAGCAGCCCAAAAGAAAGGAAATCACTGATAATATAACATTCTGGATGAATGAAGGACAAGGAAGGCATTTGTAGTAATATTTCAAATGTAAATTAGGATAGTGAGATTTGCAGACCATTTTTTTAGAATAACTATGTCTTACATTATTGCCAAAAGATTGGACTGTGAGAACTCAAGAGTCACATTCATAGATCTCAGCAGTCCAGGATTTAACAAGCTGTCTCTAGTTTGTCCCTATGTTTTTGACCTGTCCTTATTTTTTTTCTGATAAATACTGAGGATTGCAATCATTCAGTGATAGTGAACATTAGAATTTCATTTGTCTTATTTTTTGGAAAAACGAATGATCATACAAAACTGATTGTTCTATTAATTTTTTAAAGTGAATAAGAGTAATGTTTTAAAATTGACCATGGTTTTCAGACTTTGTACCCCCATTTGAGCAAGGAAGTTTAGAGGTATGGTTGACTACTATGTATATTTCTAAGGGTATGATTCAATCAGTGATGTCATAGGTTGTATAGAAAAGCTTCAGTTAGAAGTAACAACTTCTAACTTAAATGATAATGCCTGAATAAGGATTTGATAAACACATGTTTTGCAGTAAAAAAAAAGAAACAAAATATATGTCATTTTTACCTCCTACCATTATGATAGGGAATTACTAAAATGTATGTTTAATTTGATGCTGCCAAAGCCAGGGTATGTCTATGGGTTGTGCATTAGTCTGATTTTTAAGATTTTAGTATGCTTAAACTATTTTTTTTCCATAATAAATCTTTATTGTTATATACTTTTCATACAAAATTGTAAAATACAAACTACTAACTAACACTGTAACAATCACACCAAACAATATACAATATTTACAAGAATGCTTCTATATAAGACATTAGAAATATAAGAAAAACACAGGAATAATTAGTAAGTTTCCAATACTGAACAGTTTGATTAGACATTTCTCTCCAAATATAGCAATGATTATTACTATCTTCAATTCAAACATTTTATGCTAATATAATATTAAATATCTGCTCCCAAATTTTCAGATTATTGATACCCTTACTATGTGAATTTAAAAGTAGTTTATGAGCTAGTATATGTTTTGTCACCAACACTCTGAAATTTTGCCATGATGTTTTAGTTGGGTCTAGCCAATTTGAAGCTATATAAAGCTTCATTAGTAAGAAAATATTAATATGAACTATATTCTGTGATCTAGTAAGTTCCTTCAGGGGAATATGCAAAATCATAAATTTCCAAGGCAGTGTTGTACTTTGGTAGCCCACTTTCTGAAGTTGAATTTTAAGGGAATTCCACAGTTTGTATACACACTTACAGCTCCAGAACATATGAAGAAGATCAGCCGGTTGTGTTTTGCAGTATGGACATGTTGCAGAGTTTTTAGAATTAAATTTATGCAGGGCAAGGCGTGTATAATATGCATTATTTCAAATCATCAGCTGTGTATATAACAGTTTTTGAAGAGAAGTTGATTTAATAGTCAATTCAATTGCCTTTAACATATTACTTTTATCTGTCAATAATATTTTCTCTTCCCAATAATTTGATAAAACTTTACCTTGAAATTTAAGTTCTTTAATTAATTTATTCATAGCTGTTATACATTTAATACCCTGTTGGAGAGCTTGCCACACCTCAGAGCATTTATTTATAGTCTCTTCATCCAGTTTAAAGTTTTGTAGGTAACTTATAGTAAATTCTCTAATTTGTCTAAGAATAATCAGGTAATTTTTAGGTAAATTAAATTCTTGTCTTATTTGGTTGGGCGATCGATCCAGATGTTTATATATATCGATCATAGTTAAATTCACAATTAATGAAAACTTCTTTAGATCAATTAATTGGTTGTTCAGCTTTACATTTGGGTCCCTGTGAAAGGGCTCAAAGACCATCATATGCTGAAGTAAATCCAATGATTGAAATAGACTCTGTAAAGATAATATTTCAGTTTTAATGTGTTCCACAATCCCATATACCTTCAGAATATCTTTACTTAGAAAGGGCATTGCTTTAGGATTAATGTTCAACTTTAAAATATATTGATAGTTCAGGGTTAGCCAATTTGGTGTCCACTTAGTACTAGTTATCTCATGACTGGCCATTCTTAAAATCCTATTAGAATTCACAATCAGATAATACGTTTCAAAATTAGTCAACTCCAGACCTCCTTTACTTTTTGGGGTCATTAATTTGTCATAAGATACCCTAGTTTTCTTTGGCTCCCAAATAAATTTAGCCAAATCTTTATGAATTTGTTTAAAAAATGTTCTTGAAAGAGATAAATGGGCTGATCTAAAAATATACAGTAACCATAGCAATACATTCATTTTTATAATAGAAACTTTCGCTAATACTGGCAAGTGCAAATTTTTCCATCTCACAAAATCAGAAACTATTTGTTCCCAAACTATTTTAATGTTATTATTATAGAAATCTTTATTATCTGTGGAAAACACAACACCAAGGTATTTAATATTATCTTTGAATGTTACCTGCCCCACTAAAGGTAATAATGAGAAAGGTTTAGCCGTCTTTAAAGGGACTATATTGGTTTTCCCCAAATTAATTTTATAGTTAGAAACCTCTGAAAAAAGGATTACTATATAAAATTTGTAAGATTTGAACAAATTCCGGGGATATATTAAAATAAGGTAAAAGATAAAACAGAAAATTTGTGTCAACCCTATCAAAGGCCGTCTGTGCATCTATTATAAGAGCATATATATTCAGATTATTTTGCTTTGCATGCACTATCATGGTATGTAATGAAAGTGCATTATCACTTGTTTGTCTACCTGTCATAAATCCAGCCTGTTCTTTAGATATTATATGAATCATGATTTTCTTCAATTTAAATGCTATAATTGAGGTTAAAATTTTCATGTCTACGTTAATTAATGATATTGGTCTATAATTATCTGGATTCTGGGGATCTGAGTTAACTTTATGTATAAGAATAGTTTTAGAAGCATTACGATTGAGGATCATGAATTTTATTCCTAATTATATAGTTAAACACACCTGAAATTATCTTACCGATAGACTCTGCAAACTTCTTGTAAAACTCCATGTCAACACATCAGGACCTGGTGATTTCTTTGGTTTCATATGCTCAATTATATATATTATTTCTTCTTCTGATATCGGTTTAACCAAATCATTTTGAAAATCCTCTCCTATTTTTGGAAACTTAATCAGGTGTAAAAATCTTTCATAAACTGTATTAGAGGATATATCCTTCTGCCCCTCATAAATATTAGTATATATTTTCTCAAAGATATCAATAATATCTGCAGTTTTACGATATATCTTATTATTAAGTTGTATTTCCGAAATTTGCCCATTTGTTTTTGATTGGTTAATGATCCTAGTCAGCACTCTCGATGGCATTTGAGCATGATTAGCATACTTAACTAGAGTCTTATAATCTTGAAATGTTACTCTAGAGTTTTGAATTAAGAAGAGATCCCTTTGACATTTAAGCAACTCTTCCTCTGTTTGCTCATTAAAGTTTAACATTAGCTCTTGATCGAGTAGTTTAATTTTGGATTCCAAGTTTTGAATGTCTTTATTTAATATTTTTTTATAATGAGAGACTTTTTGCAAAAGGACCCCTCTTATTTGAGCTTTAACTGCAGCCCATTCAATATCTGGGGCATTCTGATGTTTATTTAAACCACCCAGTAAATCTTTAAAGTAGTTTGAAATTTCTTGTACTATGTCATCCTTATTTAGCAAGTTTGGATTCAGAGACCAATTATACCCTCTTTGTTGTAAGATATCTTTTAATTCTTTAGTGAAACTCCGCAACATTTTTGAGTGATCTGATAGGTATCTGGCATGTGTAACAACAGTAGGATCTAAGTAAATCAATGATCTTGAAATCAGAAAAAAATCTATTCTGGACCACATTTTGTGACATGGGGAATAAAATGTAAAATTATTAGTACTATTATCATTATTTAAATAGTGAAATGGGTCATATAATTGAAAATCTTCTTTTAAATCATTCAGTGCTAATACAGCATGCTTATTACATGCTCTTTGTGGACAAGATCTATCCAACTTCGGATTTTTGGTAAGCATTCCAGTCACCTCCCATAATTACATAGTGTCTATCGAATTGCGTTAAAATAGAATATAATGATGTTATAAATATTTGTTGGTTATTACATGGCGCATAAATATTAAAAAGTACTATAGGTTTATCAAATAGGGTAGATGAGAGGGTGACATAACACCATCTCCCATCTTTATCTGAATTAGAGTCCAAAATCTTCTCTTTATATTGATCTTTAATAATTATAGCTACCCCCACACTATTTGACTTACCTTCCGATGTTATTACCTCTCTGATCCATTTCTTTTTTTTTAATATCCACCCATTGATCATTCATTAAATGAGATTCTTGCAGTAAAATAAACCACACCCTAGCCTGCAACAATACATGAAACAATAGTTTCCTCTTCTTCAAGTTCTGGAGCCCTTTAACATTCCATGAATCTAATTCCCACATTTCAAAGGTTGGCTATACATTAAAAGGTTTGGAGGGAAAACATAGGTAAACAGATACAATAATTTCAAAGTCATACATATAGTGGAAGCAATTCTTATATCCCATCCTACCCCAGTGCTTACCCACTCTAACCCCGGACCAGGATAAATATAGGTCTTATATAACATGTAATACCTAAGGTATACAGAAAAAAAACAAATATAAAACACTACATTATATAGTTTAAAATGTGTTCCATAGTTAAGACCTATAAACTCTACCTTACTTATGACAAAGCCTAAACTAAGCATTCCCTAATGAACACTGCCATGAACTACAACTCTATGGTTACCTATTATTTAAACAATTCAAACTGCACATATAATAAGACAGTACATATAAAATCTATTACAAAAAAGGGAATTTTTTTCCTTTTCCTATACTGAGATTAGCTTTCATACATAGTCCGCATGAGAAAAAAAAATACCTTTAAATAAATAAAAAACTGCTTAGTAATATCCTTACTTATAAGTTCACTTTAACCTAATTTAATAATAAAACTGACTACTAACTAACTAAAGTAAAATATAGTACCCTCTATACACAGTACATTAATAACTATAATGACAACTACATTGTACTAACATAATAATATCCCTGCACCCTCTGTAACTACTATAATTACAAGATTTTAAGTAACAGTTATTAGGAAAGCATAACAAGTGTGCCTATGTGTTTAATTTACCAAACATCACGTTTTTTCACTGTTAAATAAGCAAAAGTAGTGTTTAAACAGTTCCCTTTAGATTCCCAAGGCAGGAAACACTATGAAATATTTGCGATGGGGGGACCACTTTAACAGACGGACACCTGGAAGTGTCACATTGAATTCGACCCCTTGACAGCATTTTAGGCATTTCCTGCCTTCCTCCTCATCAAAAACAGTTCATTTAAGCCATTAAACATCGGAAAACAAGCGCAGGTAATCCAGATAAGGAAAACAAACAGTTTTATTACTTTGAAAGGGGCCTGCAGCTTTTCACATGAAAACAAAGGATTACACAGACCTGGAGACACAGTAGATAATGGATCCCATCTCGGCAGCCTGCCAGTCTCAACGAAGGTTCAGTTCAAGTTTCTGATGCAGGTAAAGCCTTGAAAACTTTAAGAAACACAGTTTTAGCCTAATTTTTCATAGAAACAGAATATTTGATTCCATCCATTTTAAAAATAAGCACATTAGGGTATTTCATTTGAAACTTAATTTGTTTGTTAATGACGAATTTGCAATATGGAGACAAAGCCTGTCTTGCCTGTCTGACCTGCATAGGCAAATCTTGTGACAAAGATATTTTATTATTTTCCCACATAATATAACCACCAGCTTGTTTTGCAGTAATAAGTATTTTACTTACATCTTGATAGTTGAGAATTTTAGCATATACAGGTCTCGGAAAGTTAGATGCTTGTACCTCTCTTAAAGCTCTGTGTGCTCTTTCAATAACAATCTGTTTCATCCCCTCAGAGTTATTTAATAGCACTGCAAATATTTGTAGTATGGACGGAATTAGCTCATTATACTGGATAGATTCTGGAATCCCTCTGATGATAACATTGTTTCTTCTGGATCTTGCTTCTAAGTCTGTAAGCTTGTTTTGCATAGCCTGTATATCCAGATCATGTAGATTTGTTTTTTTTTCCAGTAAAGTTATTTTGTCCTCATTTTCCGAAATTCTAGCTTCCGTCTTATCCATTCTTTCCAGCAACTGAGTACATGTACTTCCAAATGACTGCATTTGATTAGTCAGTTCTTTCAGTGCTTCTTGAATAGGCAGCAAAGCTCTTTTGATGTCTTCCATATTTAAAGGCTGATCAGGTTTAGCTTTAATGCCTGTTTTCTGTTGTTCCTGCATTTGGGTAATTCTTTGCCTTTTGGAAATCGCATCTTTTTCAGGTGATTGTAATTCCAAAAGTTTGGTTTTAGTCGTAGTTGTCTCCATACTTTTAACTTCTTTAGACATCCTGTTAGTACACAAATGCTTACAGTATAGAAAGCACATGGTCCCTTTGTTTACTTCTCTCTGCAGAGCCAGCTAATCTATTACAATCCAGTAAAATAAATTCCTTTTTATCCGTTTTTTCTCCTTAATATAGGATAATTAAGTGAAGATAAAATTATTTCTCGAAGATTTGATGTTAAAAACCTCGTGTTATCAACTCAGGGTTTTGAATTTCTCAGGTTAAATGGAGAGCTGCAGTTCAGCAGTGTTCACAGAACGGCAGCCATCTTTGAATGCTTGCATAAATTGTTTTGAAGAAAATAGAAAATTACATAATGCTTACCTATAGATCAAATGTTTTAAAAACACATATAAATGGTTATGTGACTTTATCAAACTCTGTGGCAGTTTTCATTTTTCCTTGATAGAAGTAATTAACCATGTTTGATTTTGAATTGTATTCTATTAGTCTGCAGCAAGCATGAACAATATGCACCATTATTTTAAAGGAATAAGTGCTACATGCATATAAAAGGAACAGTAAAAGTTATGAAGAGAAGACTTAAATGGAAAGAAGACCTGGTAAATTATATTGATAATCTAATGGATTTCAACAGTAATTATACATATTGCCCATATTTGGTCTTATGGCTGTTCTTCATGAATTATGTGGATGGACATGTACAAAATACTAACAGTCTATGTATCAAATCCCTACATTTCATTCTGACTGCTAAGCACATTTAATACAAATAAAAGCCTAGCTTTTAAAATTGATGGGTATTGCATACTTTAAAGAATAACACATATTAACCTCATTAAGCACCTACTTTAATTAGGTTATCTCTTGTTTTACAACTAAGGCACTTTGTAGTACTTTGCTCCAAACAATGTCCATGAGGTTTGTAACATTCATGAAAAGGTTATACGAAAAAAAATAAAAAAATGTGTACTTCTCAGGAGATTTTAATTGATAATCCTTCAGGTTATAAAACTGCATTTGTCAAATTAGAAAGAGCAATTTAAATAACTTCTCTCCCCAAGTAACTTTGATTTCTCCTGTGTAGCAAATAAAGTAAGGAAAATGTTCATAAGCAAATCAAAAACGAATGCTTCATGGTACTAGAAATAATTTTTTGGGCAAACAAATTCTGTCTTGGATCTTAAAGATATCAGCTGTCATATTGGCATCATCTTGCTACAGCGACACCTGTTTTCCCAGAACAGCTGTAGAGCTAGAGACAGACTTCCACCAAATTATTGAGAGTTATGTAAAAATGACAATACTGCAGCACTGTAGAAATAATATTGAGAGATGACTTATCTGGAGAGCAAGATTTACCATTCTCAGTAGTTTCTCATTAGAACCTCGACATTGTAATATAATTATGTTCTTCATGAAAAGATGTTACATTTTTTACATGTGGTGTGAGGGTGCAAAATATTCTTTTGTAATCGAAGAATGTATAGCTTTGTCTGCTAGGGAAAATAACAGCTGATATTCATAAAGCGAAACACAAATTGACCACCGTGCATATTTTGGAATAAAACAGTAAACAATGCAAACTAGGTGACTGCATCTTGTCTAATGGCACACTGATTGTTTTACTTTACTGTAATTAATCATTTTAGCTGAAGACATCAACATAGTCACTGACTAGTTTTGCCCTTCATACTGCTGTCTGATATTCTTATCCTTGGCAGTTCCACATTCTGTGCAGCCTTCAAGTGTAACCTGCATACAGTGGGTCTCCCTTGTAGGCAAGCCCTGTACATCAAGGCCTTCAGCATTGTTATGTTTCTCTTTTGAGGGATGTAAGTTGACATGCACCACATAATAAGACAGGGCCAAGCAAGGACCCATCCTACCATGACCCAAAGTGAACTTTTTGATTTCAACATAGAGGCAACTGCATGGGATGGATATTGGTAATGATGTCTGTCCTTTACCTGTGAGCCCCTATCATTAACTGTGAGCTACACTTCATCATCCACCCCCATGACAGCTCTCACAGTTGTCTAAGCTGCTAACTGAACTCAACTCCCCTGAGTTGTAATCAGGATTTTATCCCTCTATACCAATGGAGCTGACAAGCACTGTAGTTTAATGATGCTATATCAATAATATATTGAAACACTGTTCATGTGTCGTTGCCAATTTCAAAGAGAAAGAGCTACATGACCGCCTGGTGTAAGACAAAAAACTCTCACTTAGATTTCATAACTAATGCTTATTATATTTATTATAGAACACCCTCATGTTGAGTTTGAATGGAACATTTTTTAAAATAAATTTCAGATATGATAAGGCAGTAGAATCCTTCAAATAAAATTATGTGTCATATTGTTGCCATATTTGAATTTATTAATGAAGAAATGAAGAAATTCAATTTTGTTTTATTTTACTCCATAAAATTTAAGTTTTGTGTGAAATTCTCACCTGCGATGAGACTTTAAATGACATTTGTCAAATACAACTTCTACACAGAGTTATGTAATGATAATGCAACATTTTAAAAGTTTTGATCCATAGATTTTCTTTGCCTTTCAGTGCCTGTCTTTCCACATTTGTTGAAATGTTTTAACTAAGAAATGTTGCCTGGTTGAAACTCAAAACTGTATTGTCAATAAACAAGTAGAACATAGTATCAAAACTGTTTGGCTGTAAACCTAGTATTCTGATTCTGTCACCCACCACTTTGCACATAAAACAGAATACTACTGTTGATGTGGTTATGACAAGACTTTGTGAGATGTTTGATACCCTACTTCGCCAGCAAATGTGCAACTATGAGTTAAATAGCTGATCAATGATTCTTATGTAGAGAGTAAAAAAATGCAATATTATTATTACACACTAACTTATACAACTCACACAGTTCAAGCTAAAATAATGTTATAAGGTATGGTTGTATCAAAACCACATATTAACATAATTATTTCTTTGTTTATAGGATAAATGATGTACGCTTTAAATATGCATTTCAGCTGTAAATGTATTTATTTGTCCTTTGTTGACCAGATTATTTCCACTAGAATAGTGTCCCCTTTTCATGGGAAATTCAAGGTAGTATTTCTACTACTACAGAAAGTTTAGTTAGTGTATTAGGACCTTCCATCAGAGTCATATCCAACACTCAGTGACCTAGGCAGCTGCCTAGGTCCAGTCTTTGCTGGGGTGCTTGAGTTGGCTTGTAGGTTGTCAATAAAAAAAATCTCTTCTATAAAAAAAAAAAAGCCTGAAGAAGTATGTAAACAGAGCAGGGCTTTAAACCTTTAAGGAATCTTTCTCCAAGAAGAATAATCTCCGGAAAGCTCAGCATTACAATGTTGTCCTAATGTAAACTGTCAGAGATCTGAACAAATGGCAGATATGCAGAACAGCTGTGTGTGTGTGTGTGTGTGTGTGTGTGTGTGTGTGTGTGTGTGTGTGTGTGTGTGTGTGTGTGTGCATGTGTGAGTGAGAGTGTGCGTGTGTGTGTGTGTGTGTGTGTGTGTGTGTGTGTGAGAGTGTGTGTGTGTGTGTGTGTGTGTGTGTGTGTGTGTGTGTGTGTGAGTGTGTGTGTGTGTGTGTGTGTGTGTGTGTGTGTGTGTGTGTGTGTGTGTGTGTGTGTGTGTGTGTGTGTGTGTGTGTGTGTGTGTGTGTGTGTGTGTGTGTGTGTGTGTGTGTGTGTGTGTGTGTGTGTGTAATGCCCTAGTTGGAGGGGACTGTCTAGTTTACTCAGAGTCAAAATCTGAGCCTTGATTATTGGCAAGCAAGTGCTATAAACCTCCATACCAACTAACAGGCCTCCTTTTAATTTATTTTTTTGTTTGTTTTTTGTAAATCCCAGAGAATTATAGTCTGTTAATGTCAGTCCCAGAGTTTCATAGCTGTGTTGTTCAGTGTCAATGGTGCAACAGGTAGCAGCCTTCTTGCCTTGGGTGCAGAAGGCTATAGGTTCTCTTCTCGCACCAGATACACTGATTGCTGACACTACAGTGCAGCATAAAACGGGGTGGAGATGAGTTAATACAGTACTCCTGAGTGTGTCCTCCTTTGGAGGAGATGCCTAGTAACTATGAACCTGTTGTCTGTTTGTTAGCCATTCTGTATTGCATATCACCCACACACCATTTTTTAAATGTAACGTTAACAATTTAATCTTCAAGGGCAGCAGGCTCTGAATTTGCAGATGAAGTTCTGAAATGCAAAGCTGACTGCCAAAAGCAAACTCTTCATTAGTTGACAGATCTTGTTAATGTGAAATTATTCACATGTCTTTTATTTCTGCAGGGATTGTGCATATTGACTTATTGGGAGATTATAATGACAGCAGTTTAAGTGGCATTTTGTGGTTGAAATGTTGAAAGATGGGTAGACTTGTCATTAGTGGTTCATATGTTTTTTTCACTGCTTACAGGAAAAATGTTTAAAACAACAAATTTAAAACACTCTCACAAGTGACACTATATTAAGCAAAGAATATAATTTAATAAATTAGGAAGGTGGATCAAAGAACACATACATTTATGCATGGTTCTAAAATGCGTGCAGGAGGCCCATGTTTTGAAAACAGTCCAAAACTGTCCTTAATCCCCGACTGGCCAGATGCATTTTCTGTGAATGTGATTTTCAGTGCAGTTTTGATGACTCTTGAGTTTCAAGTGCAGAGAAGATTAGCATTGCTCATACTTAGTCTGTTTTTATTATGTGACTGTATTTTGTTTAGCAAGTGGCTATCAGTGTCTGTTCTATACAATTTAAATAAAAGTTTTAAACTAAATCTAAACATCTGTAATCATTGTAGATGTAAAGAAAATTGTTTGCACACTGACAGGTTTGAACATTCTTTTATAGTAACTGGGGAGAGAGAGGCAAGTAATGGGACACTGGAATGGTTGCTTGACAGGGATGCTGGGGGTTGGGTCATGGGGGAGCTGATCAATTACCCTGCCTATGGCCCCATTTGACCATGATCCAGCTTTGCTTTCCACTTTTCTTTTCCATAGATGCCATGGGATCTTTTACATCCACTTGAGCTAGCACCAGCTCAATTTGATTAGACCTCAGTTCAATATCACACTAACTTCCAATCTCCCAAATTTCTGTGACTTTATATGCATCTTTAATGTAAAACTTCTAGTATGTTACATTTTCCTTTTTTCAACTGTTTTACCAAAGTGATGTTCTGCTGTTTTTATATGACTGAATTTTGAAATGTTTGCTATTAAATTTTCCTTAATGTTTTCATATTTTGCTTGTACTTAATGATTTAATAATTTGTTAATTATGTGCTGTGCTATGTGTGAAGAAATTGTTCTTTTCTTTTCTTTTGGTGCTTTACTCCAAAGACTTCTGGTGGAAAACAGTCTTTGATTAGCCAGACACCTTGCTCTGTGTATGCAAACAATAACTAAAAAAGTACAGCTCTGTAAGTAAACTCGCCATAATAGCAGATGTTCAAATGATCATTGCTGCAGTAGCTGTAGCTATACAGATTGCAGCCTGTATAGTGTATAACAGACAGTCTGCTTCCAAAGCCATCAAGGCACCTTCCATGTGTGCAAAATGCAGGTCAGCTCTACCCGAGCAGACTGAACATCAGATTTGGGTGGCAAGCTCATCAGAGCATTCATGCTAACAGAGAGAGGGACCTTAAAGCCCTGAGAAGACAATGCTAGTAGTATAACAATAAAAATTCCTCACTATGGCATAAAACAAACAAAAAATAAAGAGGATGAATGGAAGGCGACAGCAGTACTGCAACAGTGATTATTATAACATCTACTGTTTTGGAAATTTTCCTTGTGCAAAAGTATTATGTCCTTCATAAGGATCACTGTTGCAGTAGCATAAGTTATACAGCTAGAATATCATATTATTCTGTTGTTTGTGGTCAGGATGTATCAAACATCCCTGATCTTGTATGAGTAGATTCAGACTGTGAGATAAGTTGCATTTACTTTCCCCTGGTAATTTCTAAAAAAAGTGAAAAACAGACGTTTCCTAGGCCAGATGGGAGTCATCACAATTATCTTTGGGCAGTCCTTCTGAATCTTTTGAATGACTCTGGACATTATTGGAAAGGGTGGAAAAACTGCAGAACTGTTTCTACCCAAGGAAGAAAAATGCATCTGTTTTTTCAGATGTACTTGCATGGTGTCCTAGTGCATAAGCAGAGGTAAATAGGTCTATTTTGAGGTGTTCCCCCACAGCTGTATCTATTCCTGGAAGACTCCCTGATTCATATTCTAATTACAAGAGTTTGTCCTGGTAACTCAGCTTGCCTGCCACACAGTTTTGCTCTGACAGTATGGAAGATGCATGTAAAGTAAGATTGTGCTATAAAACTATATCCCAGGCTATCATGGCTAGTCTGCACAGAGGGTAAGATCTTGTTTCCCCTTTGCATCTTTACGTACCACATTATGTATTTTCTATAAGCACTTGAAGAGGTCCCAGAGACCACTGAAGGTTGAGGGAATTGAGAGCATTTTTCTGAGAGATAATTCTCTTTTATGTTCATTTTTTCAATCTTTTTTTAATTCTAAAGACTTTTCACTTTTATCTCCATAAACACAGCTTCCCAAGCATAGTCTGAGGCATCTGTTATAACTGACTACCTTGCAGCAGGAAGGGGGAATGGGATCTGGATTCTGTGAAATCTGGTGTTTCCACAACAAAATTAAAATTTTTCACAGATCTCAAAACAAATTTGAAAAATCAGAGGATGTTGATGATGGGACCAAAGAGATTTCAGGTACCACTGGATTTTTTTTTCATGGGAAGTCTTACTAGAGGTGTCATGAGAATCATAGATGCCATGAAACTCATATTCCTCAGGGCTTTCCCTTGCTGAGATGGTAGTCTGAGTGGAAAAACCAAGGAATAAATCTAAATACCAATCTATTTTTTCTGATGGAGGAAAAGCTCTTTGAACTGAGGTGTCCAGGAGACAATCCACAAAAACAATCATGTAAGAAGGAGTCAGAGAAAACTTGCGTAAGTTCTCTTGGAATCCTAGCTTCTGTAAGAGATATGTTACCCAAGTGAGACATTCCTGATACTTTGTTAAAGTTTGCAAAGATAAGACAGTTGTTTAAATATGGAAAATATGACTATCTTACAGTCTGCAGTAGGCTATCATAAGAGCTAGAAGCTTTGTAAACACTCTTGGAGGAGTAGATATAGAATATAAGAATACCCTTTTTTCCATTTTATCAAAACGTTTCCCATCCTTGTCAGAAGGAGAGGGATTAGGATGAGGATTAACCAAATGTGTAGCAGCACAAGAGTTCACTAAAACAATAGCTGTGGGCACAAACCAGGGATGAGTGCATAAAAAATTTAAAATACTAAGGTATGTTATGAAAATCTTTCTGCTTTCTTGGGGGTAGCAGGCTGGCTATCAGAAATAGCAGATTGTGGGGGCGTGGCCAAGGATGAACACAGGATAGCAGCAGATTTCTTCAGCTCCACCAATTTCATTACACTGATAGGAATTAATTACTTAAAAACTTAATTTTTGAAGTAATTTTCTTTCTAAATATGTTTGTTTTATATAGTTCTTGAACTATATCTAAAAAAGAAAAGAAATTTTAACAATATTCCTGTCAGAAATCACTTTGGAAATTTTCCTGTCAGTTTATCAGTCTGAAATGAGTTCCAGTAAGACAAATTCTCAAGACTCCAGCATCAAGAAAGAACTTCAGTCTCTGATAACTATAATCCAGCAACTTACTGCTAAGATGGATAAAATGGATACTAAAATTGATACCTTCATAGAAAAAACTACAAAACAAATAGACTTGTTACATATAGACCTGCAACAACAGAAGATCCAGATGACAGGCATAGAAGAAGCTGTGAATGACATGGAAAATAGAATCCAAGAAGAGGAAATCAACATTGAGTTTCTGCTGAAACAAAATACACATTTACAAACAAAGCTGGATGACCTGGAAAATAGATCTAGGCGCAATAACATTAGGATTTTTGGACTGCCAGAAAATATTGAAGGTAACAATATTACTTCTTTTTTAACAACATGGCTCCCTAAAACTTTAGACTTACCAGAAGCATTCTCTTCTGGTATCGAAAGAGCACATAGATCTATAGTTAATACTAACTCTAACAAAAACTATCCTCGATCAGTTATAGTTAGATTTCTATCATCTTTTGATAAAGAGATGGTTCTTAAATCTGCTTGGGCTAAAGCTCCTGTTAAGATTAATGAGACAACTGTGCGTTTTGACAATGACTATTCTTTCTTGGTAATAGCTAAAAGAAAAGTTTTTCTGCCACTAATAAGGGAGCTTAAAAAAGCACAGTTTAAAACATACCTTCTGTTTCCTGCCAAGCTAAAATCTTCCTTCCTGATGGTCCTAAATTTTGATGACTTAGACTCTGCTTTACTGTTTATCAAAAAAATAAGATTTTGGATAAAATAGAGGAAATGGAGTGGGCTAGTCCTTCATTAAAGAGACTGGCAACTGAAACTTCGTGGAAGACTTCAGAGAAGAAGAAGAGACTAAAAACAAATGATTTGTTCTATGTTTTTTTTCTTTTTCTCTCATCATTTTACTTCATTATTAATCTTTTTAAATATAGTTCCTGCATTTCCAGAAAGCCACAAATATTCTGAAAAAGATTTAATCAAAGTTATTCTCTGTGTGCAAAGAAATGTTTTGTTTCATAACCAGTCAAAATATCTGAGGAACTAATAACAAGCTATTATTCAATTTGTTTCTCTTTCTGAAAAAGAGAAGTAAGGTCAGTAATTTGATACATTTTGTTTTTCTTTTTTTTTTCCTTTTCTTCTTTTCTTTGTTTAAACAATGACATTCTATTTAGATTATGTAGTGGGTAAAGGGTGGGGGAGGGCAGGGAGAGAAGAGTAATGAAAATATGATAAATGGAATAATAACATATTTATTCCTTGTAAAAAGTTTATATGTTCTTCAAATGCTATTCCTAATTATACTTTCTTGATTATACTGCTTATGCTTATTTGTAAATAATCTGTCATGCTTTAACTAATAATAATTAGAACTAAATAATAGTAAATAATATGTTTTATTTTTAACTCTATTAATATAAACAGTAAGTAATATTCCATTGTATATACTTCTTATAACTTTCTCTTACATTTTTTTATTTCTGCTTTACACTCTTTTATTTTCTACTCTCTTTTTCATTTCTTTATTCTTTCTCTTTATTTTTTTTATATTAATATATAGAAATGCTTTTGATCATATAGACACAGTAAATAATAAGATTTGCATAAAAATTGAGTTGGGACAAAAATATTGAGTTTTATTACTTATTAATAACTTTGGGCTTAATTTCACTTACATAGAGGCTGTAATAACCTGTAAAATACATCGCGAAGGTTTTTGTCATGTTTAGATGCATTTACACTGCTAAATGAATGTTTGTCACTAGTTTTTAACAAGTTTCCCACCAAAATGTTAAGGGAGGCAATCTGGGATGTGGGCTACCTCATGAACAGTGCCCTCGAGTTGTTTCAAAAGCTGCAACTCTCAGAATTCTCACAGAAAAGCTGAAAGCAGTCAATTTGACCTTTGACCCAGATATCACAGTGACACATTGCAGATTCAGGAAGAACACTCTACCAGGAAGTAGAACTGATGCAAATGCGACTATATGAAGGAAAATGAACTCTTTAACATCTAAATGTGAGTTATTTTATATAATTACTTAAATATCTATGTTATAATTCATAAAATATGTCAGTTATAATGATTTTAAATGATGCAGTTTCTTGTAGTAAGTAAATGTCTTATTTTAGAAGGCATAGAAAATGAAACATTTATTCAAGTGTTTTTGAAAATCTACTTGACTGCAGCATACTAATCTGTGTTAGAAACTTATGTTCCAAACATATACATTACTATAACTCATTTAATTCATCTGATTGACAAGCATAAATAACTTTATAACTCTATTCTGGAAGAAATTGTCATGTGATATATTTTAAAGCAGTAGTATAGACATACAAAATACAGATGGCTTTTTTTACAATAATGCAAGTGTTTCTGAGAATTTGCATAACTATGCAGTATGATTTATAACAATTCCTATAAATATAATATTTTATTCTATTGACAATAATGAGTATGAGTAAAATGCTTATATACAAGCAATTCAAGGTTTTTTTTGGAAGCTGTTGACTGCATTTACATGACAGAAAATAGATGCATCTTAATATATGTAATGTCTGAACCATATTAGCCAAAGTTTTTGATTTAAATGAATGTTAGAACTTATTTTTACATACTTTGAATAAATTAATATGTAAATATGCCTTCCTTTTTTTTTTCTCTCTCTTTCTTTCACTCTCTCTCCCTCTTTCACGCCTTTTATTTCTCTCTCTCCTCTTGGTTCCTAATATCAAGATTATTTGAATGCTATTTGAATACAAGTGTATTATATTACATAGATGTATATAGTAGTATGAATAGTTTTAAAAAAAAAGTTTATTTTAGTTTATATGATGCTGTTTTATCAAATGTGTAGTCTTGTCTTGCTAGATAATTGAATTGAAAGCTGTTAATTTAAGTTAAATATAACCAGTATTAAATTGATAAGGTGGTAGCTGAGGTACTGCTGCTTAGGTTAGGGGGTTAACTTGCATGGTAAATACTACTCTAAGTTGGAGTTTTTAACTCCAGGCTGGATGCAAGGTTTAATCCTTACATTATTTTCACTTGTTCATTGTTATATGTATATAGTTTTGACATCCACAATATATTTTGTACACTCATTGTCACTACAAACAAAATTGAATCCTATACAAAATCCCATAAGAGATTCAATAAATACAGCTATATTTAAAGGTACACCTAAAGGAGGAGATGTAACATTACTTATGTTGTTATTTGTTATTTTGATCATAAGATTCTTAAGTTTTAAAAATGCCAAATGACATCTTTAAAAGGAATTTCTTTAAACATTAATGGATTGAATAATCCATGTAAAAGGGCAAGCCTAATAAGATACATTAATTTACATAAGGCCAACTTAGTCTTCCTGCAAGAAACCCATCTCTTGAAAAAGATATTGATAAACTAGCCACAAACAAATATACAGTATTGGTTAGTTCAGAGCACACTCAGAAAAAAAGAGGAGTGGCTATTTTATGGAATAAAAGTATGCCCATTCCTAAAACCATTAAGTCTTATCAGGATGGCAAAGGAATGTTTTGTATGGTTACAATACAAATTAATGGGAAGACTTACACTTTAATTAATGTATATTGGATACCTGGAATTGGTATTAATACAGTGAAACATCATTTTGATAAGATCATATCATTCTCTATAGGAGATATTATTTTAGCTGGTGACTTTAATTGTATCCTACATGAAAGTGATACTACCACTATAGGAAAAAGAAGAATTACATCTAATGCAAAACATTTAAATGATTTTGCTAATTCTTATCATTTGAATGATATTAATAATCAGATAGATTCAAAATCATTACAATACACCTTTTTTTCTAACAGATACAAAACTTATTCAAAAATAGATAGGGTCTTTATTTCTAACCAGATGGTAACAGATTTAATTAATTCCAAAATCATTTCATGTCCTATATCTGATCATAATTCAATTGTTTTTGAATTCATGATAAAAATACTCATAATGTTCAGATCAAAAGGATACCAGCATACTTAACTCAACTAAAAGACTATAAAGAATATATACTTTCAGAAGTAAAACATTTTTAGACATAAATAATACTCCTGAAGTCTCCATTGTCTATGTTTGGGATGCCTTAAAATCATATCTATATGGACAAAGTATCAGATGGTATAATAATAAAAGGAAATCTTGGGATAAGGAATTGTTAGATATTCAAAGTAAATTAGACTCTTATAAACATAATAATAAAGAAAATATTATGGACAAGAAAGTTATTGAAGAAATAAACAAACTAAATGACAAATACAAAGAAATTTTAACTCATAAAGTTAAAATAACTTTAGAGAAATACAAGTTTTTGTCTTATTCAATAAGCCCCAAATACTTACATAGACTTAAAAATAAAACAAAAAGGTTGAATAAACAAAACCATATCAAAGAAATCTTTTCTCTAAGGAAAAAGAAGAATGTTTCTAGTATACCAGAAATACTAGATGAATTTAGAAATCACTTTCACAAAATTAACCATAATAACATTAACATGGAACCTAAAGATAAAATAAAGGAGTTTATAACCACAAACATGAATAAAAAGCTTAATAAACAACAGATTAAACTATTGGACAAAAGTATTTCATATACAGAGGTTATTACACAAATAAATAAGCTTAAATCAAACAAAGCACTGGGTAATGATGGTATTATACCAGAGATATATAAAATCCTTTCTAAAAGTACATATTCAGTAATACATAAGGTTTTTATTTTGGCCCAAACTGAGTTAATAACCCCCCATCTTGGCAATATACATTTATTTAGCCAATTTTAAAACCTAATAAAGATCCAACTAGATGTACTTCATATCGGCCCATCTCATTACTTAATGTTGATTATAAAATGTTTATGAGTATTTTTGCTGATAGATTGAAGACAATCATCCCCGGCATTATAGATATAGATCAGACAGGCTTCATTGTAAATAGAAATACTTTTGATAATATAAGAAGAATTTTAACATTAATTGATTTTGCAAATAGGAAAAAGAAAGATTTAACACTTATTAGTCTTGATATAAGTTCAGCATTTGATTCAGTAAGTTGGGACTATCTGTTTACCTTACTGAAGTCCACAAACTTTTCAGATGCATTTGTAAATCTAATTGAGCATTTATACAAAGGAACATTGGCTTATATTAAGGTAGGAACATATGTTTCACAAAAAATACCCATTTTTAAAGGTACAAAACAAGGATGTCCACTTTCTCCACTATTATTCACTTTAGTAATGGAGCCTTGGGCTAATTTGATCAGAAACAGTACTGACATAGAGGGTTTTGAAATAGATGAAAATACAACATCCAAAATTCAACATTTGCAGATGATGTTCTAATTACATCAGCAGGATCTAATTCTTCTATGCAGTCTCTATTTGATAAAATGATGAATTTTAAAAGTATTTCTGGTTTAATATTCAATGAAGAAAAACTAAAATACTACCTATATATACACGAAAAATATTCTCTTTAGTGATTTTACTAAATATGTACCCAATTCAGGTCAGATAACTTATTTAGGTATAATACTATCTAAAGATATTAAATCTATTATATATAATAATTATAATACCTGTTTTCTTAATATACAAAATCTTTTTAATACCTGGAATAATATGTTTTTACTATGGAGGAGAGACTTACAATTATTAAAATGATAATATTCCCAAGATTTTATACTTAATACAATCAATAATACTTCCACCTACAAAAATAATTATCAAGAAACTGAATACACTAATGTT
Organism: Protopterus annectens; assembly: GCF_019279795.1. Classification (NCBI taxonomy): domain Eukaryota; kingdom Metazoa; phylum Chordata; order Ceratodontiformes; family Protopteridae; genus Protopterus; species Protopterus annectens. The sequence continues at coordinate 1,446,969,053 of NC_056728.1, forward strand.
AAATTTCCTATGGGCACCTAATAGACCTAGGATTGCATTAAAGAAACATACTAATAGCTGGTCTCAAGGGGGTATTTCTTTTCCAGACTTTAATTTATATATTATCTCTTCTATTGTAAAAGTTATTACTTTATTAATAGATCAGTCATATGTCGCAAAATGGAAAGATTATTGGGAGCTAATTAGTATGCACTTCATGAAAATCCCCTTAACACATAAAAATATGATTGTAAATAACTCCATGTTATGGTTACTAAAGGAATTTTGTACTTCACCTATTACACCTAAACATATGGTTTGTTACCCATTAAATATTATTATTAGCTATCGTAACTTTATATTCATGCACCCTAAGTATAGGGAATGGAATTTTATTATATTTCCTATAATGTATACTCAGGGTATGCTTTTGTCATCTACTTCTGAAGGAACTCATTTAGCTATAGATAATGATCTAAAGTACTGGTATCAGTTGATATCTGATAATAAAGTTAAAAATCTAGATTTCTTAAAACAAGAATTTGATCTAAGAGAAACTTGCTGGTTAGAGGTTCAGACCTTTAGACAACATCTCATTAATAAAATAGATCTAATGTCTATAACAGTTAAAGAATCTATTCCAACACTGATTGATTACTTGATATTAAATTTACAACATAAAGTTTCTGATAAAGGTAAGCTTTCATACATACATAAAATTATCAGACAAGAAACTTTTTACAGTGTAGATACATACTGGAATTATTTAATTTCTATTAATGGGGACCCACCAAATCAACAAGATAAACAATATATATTGGAATCTGCCTATAGAACTACGTCTTCCATTGTCTGGAGACTTTATACATGGAAATTTTTACATAGATCTTTTTATACACCTTTGATGATGAATAAAATAAATAATAAAGATAATCTATGTAAGAGATGTAATGTAGAAATTAATGCTGACTGGGCTCATATGTTTTATGACTGTATAAAATTGAAAGAATACTGGAAGTCAATTAATGAATTTTTGCAGGCTCTTTTTACAGATAATTTCATTATTTCTAAATCTCTTATATTATTCAACACACCTGTACCACAAAGTGTTAAAAAGGTTAAGCTTCCCTTGTTATGGTCTATTCTAGCAGTAGCTAGGAAAATAATAACCAGAAATTAGATTTCAGATACACCTCCTTCGTTCAATGAATTTAAAAATGTTATGAATATAGTGTGCCATATGGAAATAAACACAATTAGGTCAAGAACAACTAGAAAAACATCTTATTATATTGTATGGGATAAATTTACAAAATTTGTTAAAAAAATCCTAATTTCAATAGCATGGTATTTTAGTTTAATTAATTGATCTGATTGTAGTGGATGTCTTTGTAAATACTTTAGTTGTTTTGTTGAATGTTATAATCATATCTATTTTTAATTACTTGTATAAAATTGTTATGATATTTCTCTTGTATGTTAAAACAATAAACCTGTTTTGAAAAAAAAAGAAATAGCAGATTGTGACAAAAAATATCCTCCAAAGCAGACAGCACAGAAGGAATGAGAGTAGGTTCTAGAAATTCCAGTTGTTAACAAATTATAATTCTTCCTGAGAAATTGAGAAACATCTCTTTCCCCAATAAAATAATTGATTTGTTGTGGAAATACTTTCATAGAAAGGGAATCCTTCAAAGAAACCCGCCAAATCCACTCTCTCTTTAAAAATCTGAATCAGAATTAAGTGAAGATAACACATAATCTGTGCTTTCACTGTAATTTTAAGGTTTGAGTTCTTGAATCTCTTTAGAAAATGATGAATACAGCCATACTGTAAGGGTTAAGAGGCTGCACTGATCCTTGAGCCCAATAAATTACACCCGTCCAGGGTAAATGATACAGGAGAAGATATTTTTTAATTTTTTGTTTCTTTTTTGTATGGAAATTCTGAAGAAACAAACCCACTATTGCAAGCAAGAACTTACCTAGGGATGATCACAACTTTCAGGCTAAGTAGAGTGGCATTCTCTGTCCCTTCTCCCAGGAAAGGCAAGTGTGTCTCTCCCTTGTTCACAATCTCACTCCAAAAGCTTAAGAGGATATGTCTAACCCCTGGTCTATGGCAGCTGCAGGGACTATAACAGTAGGACACAAGAAAAAAAGATGAGAGGTCTAAGGAACCAGCTTTGGCCACAACAGACTCGCCCTTCTGCTGCTGAGGCACTTTATCAAGATGCTGTGATGGCAAAGGCTGCTTAATACTTTTTTTTCTTTTGGTAGCTGGAAGGAGGTAGAACCAAAAACCAGTAGGCTGTTTCATGGTTAAGCAGAAAACAATTCTTGATTCTTGGGAAATCTGGTAGCAACTGTGGGTAAAACAGTTAAATATGAAAAACGGGGGTCAACTTCAAAATATCAAAAGACCACTTACTTGAATCCAAAATCATTGAGATGACAATATTGAAACCACATATCCACAAACTGTTAAAGCATTGAAAATGTTCACTGGGAAAGGAACCACTTGTTCATCAGGACAAAATAAACATAAAGCAAGTAAAACCCACCAAAGTGTGGGGCTTCACCACCTAAACTCCCCAATGTGGGGGCTGCACCCCTCACACACCCCTTAACTAAATATACCAACTCTGAGATCACACTATAGTGGGGCAAAGAGCAAACTTCCCCATTGTGGCCAAGTGATTCCTTTCCTGGTGAACGTTTTCTGTGGCTTAACGGTCTGCTGATATGTGATTTCAGTATTGTCATCTCGATGATTTGGAATTCAAGCAAGTGGTCTTTTGATATTTTGAAGTAGCCCCGAAAAAAGTAACTTTTCCCATTAAAATACAGTAAAATGTACTAAAACACGAGTCATCACCGAAGGTAAAATAATACAACTTTTACTGCAGAAAAAAATTTTAAAGTTAGTTTTAACAACTTTTTACCAGAAAATTAAAAAAAAAAGTAATGCTCCAATTCAAACATGTACAATGGTCATGACAGTCATTCAAAACATTTTCTCCTAGATAAAAATAATATGCTTTGTGGAAAAATAAATTTGCTGCTATTAAAAGTAAAGTGGATTTTTTTTCCCAAAGGAAAATTATCTGCCCTTATATGAAACATAGGTTCATAGGTAGGTACTAGGCTATTGGCCCTAGGGCCTATATAAGCCTAGCCAAAAATGCACCCTGGTTTCGCCACCCAAAAAAATTATTTTCCTGTGCCCCTGTCAAGCAGAGCCACAGAAGTGATCCCTGGGGTGAATTTCCTATTTCTCATCCAATCATCAAGATTTTTCTTGAAGAATGCTAATGATGAGCTCTGTTTGAAATAGATAGGTAGTCTGTTCCAGAGTATGGGAAGTCTCTGGGAAAGGAATCTATCCCTCCAGCATGTTCTGTTTATTGTAGTAACAAGTTTTAGGTCCCTAGATCGTGTAGCTTGGAGGGATTGGGATTTCGTTAAGTGGAGCATGTCCAACAGCTCTGGGTTTGTCATAGCTTTGTATGTTAGGCAGAGATCGCCTCTGAGTAGGTGATATGCGACGGAGTAAAGCTGGAGTTTTTTGAGACGGTCTGCATAGGGCATCTGTTTGAGGCCAGTAATCCTCTTTGTGAGGTATTTCTGTGGCCTTTCCAGCTGTTGTAGATGTCTTGTGAGGTACATACCAAAAGGGGCATTGTACTCTATAATGGGTCTAATGAGTGATGAGTAGAGGGGAACAATTACCTCTTTTTTTCTGGATGAGAAAATTCTTGTGATGAGGTGAGCCACGTAGAAGGATTTCCTGACCACTGTGGCAATGTAATTATCAAAGGAGAGACTACTATCCACCTGTGTCCCAAGGTCTCTTATCACATTTTCGGCATTAAGTAGACTACCAGCTATGTGGCAGTTCATGGGTACAGAGTTTTTACCAAAAAGGATGACAATACACTTTTTGGCATTGAGCTTCAGGCCATGGATTTGACACCAGGTATCTGTCTCAGTGAGGCCCTTTTGTAGTATGTCCACATCGTTAGGAGTTTCGATCATGGCTCCTAGTTTGCAGTCATCTGCAAACTTTGTTAGCCAAAGACCTTCTGTGTTAGCCTGTACTTCAGAGAAGTATATACCAAACAGGAGAGGACCCAGGACTGAACCCTGTGGTACTCCACTTGTCACTGGTCAGAAGTCGGATTTGGAGTCCGCTACTTTCACAGTGTGGTTTCTGTCCATGAGCCAGTTGGCAACCCCATCTTGTGACATAGGGATTTATACCTAGTTTAGTGAGTTTATCTATAATTCCAGAGTGGGGGGTGGTGTTGAAAGCCTTGGCAAGATCTAGATAAGCTGTGTGAACCATTTTACCCTCATCTATGGCTTTGGTGACTGCTTCAAAGAAGTCAATCAGGTTTAGGAGACATGATCTGCCTTTTACAAATTCGAACTGGGTAGGGTCCAGAGTTTGGAGATTACCAATGTCTTTGTTTATGAGTTCCATGATGATACAATCCATGGCCTTGCAGACCAGGCTTGTCAGGCTAATGGGGTAGTAGTTCCCGGGGTTTGTTGTGGCTCCTCCTTTGTGGAGTGGGATAACCGTCATGGTGCACCATTCAGTGGGCACAAAGCCTGAGGTGAGGTTATGACTGAACATGGTACTTAGGTAGGGTGCCAGTTCATTCTGTAGTTTGTGAAGAACACAGCCTGGGATATTGTCAGGTCCCATGGATGCTGTGTTCTTGGCTTTGGAGAGTGTGTTTTTACCTGTGCAGCTGTGATTACAGAAACTTTGCATTCTTCCGGTATAGAGATGGGCACTCTAGGGGGTGAGAAGGGGGTAAAGTTAGTGCTGAGCCTATCTGCCAGGATGTTGGCAATATCAGTTGGTTCTGTATATTTAGTGCCATTGTGCTGTAACTCAGAGCAGATCTGAGTGTTGCCATTGAGATTCTTGACATAGCTATAGAATGCTTTGTGGTTGTCTTTAGAGTCAGTGGCGGATTTTATGAGGGATCTCAGCTTCTTACTGAGGTTGACCAGGGAGTTCCTCCAATCATGGGATTTTACTCTTTTTTGCAACAGTTTCTTTTTTCTGTTGTAGAGTTTTTTATGGCAGAGGACCACCAGATTGGCTTCCTTTTTTTGGAGGATAGCATCTTGGTTCTATTAGTGATAGCATGATCCATGCACTCGTGTTAAGTGCTTATAAAGTGCATTTGTGTAGGATTCAGCAGTCGTACCTCTATTGTCTGTTTGCATGGGTGTCATGAAGTTTGCCACTTCTGTCTTAAGAAGTGTGAAGTTGGCTTTGGACAATTTTTTTATAGTGGTTTCCCTAATTGGGGGTGGGGTGGGATGTGGATGTCTAGGGTGATTAGCTTGGTGTGGAACACCAGTTGTCCTTGTTGGTAATGACCAGATCTAGGATATTGCTGCCCCTGGTGGGGGTGTGAATAAGTTGATCCAAGGCATTGGAATTTATGAATTCCAGAAAATGTTGCGCAAAAGCGTTAGTACAGGAGTAGTTTTCCCAGTTAATGGTGGGGTAGTTGAAATCACCCATTATTAGGGTGTTGGGTTGTACCCTAATACTTTCCAGTGTATCAAGAAATGAGGAGTGGGAATTCTGGGGCATGGTGGGGGGTCTGTAGCAAGCTACAATTTGGATTGCTGTCTTGCCCAGAGTTAGTTGCACTTGGATAATCTTGGATGCATTATGCTGTGCAACTAGCCTGGAGGTGTGGATATCCTTAATGAATATGGACACGCCTTCACCTTTAGTGCTTCGTTCCAGGTTAGGTGGCCAAAAGGTGTGGTATGAATTCTAGCCTGGTAATGCAGGGGTGCTCTCTGGAGCTTTGATCCAGGTCTCTGTCACTGCACAGATGTCAATGTTCTCCATTTTAAGGAGTGCCTCAAGTGAGTGCATTTTGAGGTTTAGACTTCTATCATTGAGTAGCATTACCCTCAGATTTTGCTTGCTTGTACCTGTTACAGTGATGAATTTGTCATTTGAACCTTGCCTAAAAAAGGTACTATAGGGGTAGCAAGAGCCTTAGCCAGTATCTCGAATCCCAAGGGTGACAGGTGCAGGCCATCTCTGGCAAAGCATCGTGGTCTGTCGATCATGTTGTCCCAGGCAGACAAATACTGGATCCCCTTAGAATGACACCAGAAGCTTAGCCAATTGTTGAAGTCAATCATTTTGTCCTTGTACTGTGGTATCATTCTGGGTGATGGCAGGATGCTACTCAGGGCTAGGGTCATACCTGCCTGGACTACAAGATCGGAGAGCTCCTCCATGTCTCTTTTCATGTAGTCCAGGGAGGTACATCTCAGGTCATTCACACCAACATGGACAATGACAGTGTCATATTTGTACTTGTTGTGGAGTGACCTGAGTGCATGTGTTATGTGGCTGATCCTGGCACCTGGCCGGCAGCTGACAGTAACGTTCTCCTTGTTTAGCCTGGTGAGTGGAACATCAGTGTGCCTGACTATAGAGTCACCTATGACTAGAGTGTTGGGTTCGTTGTTATGCCTTATGGGCTGTGGTTGAGTGGCACACTGAGTTTGTGGGCTATGTGTCATTTGGGTTGTGTTGGGGGGTGGAGTTTGTGTTTCTGCTTTGCAAGTCCCTGATGCTTGGGCAGGTTTTTATTGAGAGCCTCCGCAAATGTAGGTGTGTGTTTTGGTGGTGTAGATTTTGAGGGACTATGTGATGAGTATGGTGTGGTGCAAGTGTTTACCTTCTCCGCTTGACTGTCTAGTACAGTCTTGGGTGAAGAGAGCTTTGCTTCCAGTTTGGCTATATAAGTGCATCTATCACAGGTTGTAGTGTTGGGTGGTAGGAAGAGAGGGTTGTCTGTGTACATGAGGCAATTGCTGCATTGCCCCAAGATGCCCAGATTCATCAGGTAGACAGGAGAAATCACCGAGAGCAGACCCTTAATCATGCATGGATAGGTGCTTATTTATTAAGTACTAAAAACTGCTTTCCTCTAGACAAGTGAGGAAGTTGAGTGCTGTAGTAATTTGCAGCTTATTTAGTGCTTACAACAAGTTCTGAACAAGTGCTGAGTTCAAAGAAACAGATTTGAGTGCTGAAACTAGAAAACTGGCTAGTTCTAAGAAACAAATTTAAGCTAGAAGGCTTCACTCCAACACAGAAAGGCAGAGGGCTCAGAAGCCTACAAACAGTCTAGACCACTTACAGGAAAGGCAGGAAACAAGCTTAAACATTTTTTTTCCCAGATGCTCTCTTTGTACACAGTAGGAGTGAGTGAAATCAGAATATGACCTCACTGCACTCACTTGAGTGAGCAAATGAGATGGTCCCAGAAGGAGTATCCAAACACAAATTTACAAAAGGGGCAGGCAGTTTCAAACACCAAGATTAACACCAAAACAGAAACAGGGAGGGTGGGTAGGAAACTAACTGAAAAAACAGAGTCAAAACTTTCAGTTCAGTTAATACTCAATGCAACACAAATAAATCAATTAAAATGCTGTATTATTTGAAAAAAGTGCAGATAAAAGGTACTTTAATTCTCTTATACGTCCAGTTGAATACAGCTAGATCTCAGCCGGCCAAAGCTGAGGATTTAAGCGTTAGTCGCCCATCTTTCCTGAGTACTCTCTTCAGTAGCAAAAAAGCCATGAAGGGCTTCACACGCAATCCTGATTCTTAGTCAGCAAAACTTAATCTAAAGGTTTGGGTATATAATAGGTTCCTCGAAGCTTTAGAAGTTGGGTTCGCTAAGGGCCGATCTTGTCTTCTGAACCTGAATGACTTCTTAGAATCAGTCTCCAGAACTGTGGATGAGGGTAAGACAGTCTACCCAGCCTATCTGGACCTCGACAAGGTCTTCAACACCATCTCCCACTCTAGAATCATAGATAAACTTACTAAGCCGGGCATTAATCCCTACATCACTCAATGGGTTGCCAACTGGCTTACTGACAGAACCCACTCTGTAAAAGTAGCCAATTCCAAATCCAGCTCCAGACAAGTGACAAGTGGAGTACCTCAGGGTTCAGTCCTGGGACTGCTCTTGTTTGGCATCTTCTTCTCTAAAGTACAGGCCAACACTAAGGGACTCTGGCTAACAAAGCTCGAATATGACTGCAAACTGGGAGCCATTACAGAATCCCCAAATTATGTTGATATTCTACAAAAGGGCCTTACATAAACAGATGCTTGGTGCCAGAGCCATGGGCTCAAGCTCAATGCCAAGAAATGCATAGTTATCCCCTTTGGGAAAAAATATGTACCCATGAATTATCACATAGGTGGCAGTACACTAAACACCAAAAGTGTGATAAGAGTCTTAGGGACACTGGAGGACAGTAGTCTCACCTTCGAAAACAACATTGCCACAACAGTCAGGAAATCCTTCTATGTGGCACACCTCATCACTAAGAGCTTTTCATCCAGAAAAAAGGAGGTCATTGTCCCACTGTACTCATTCCTCATTATACCCATTATAGAATACAATACCCCATTTGGTATGTACTTCTCAAGACATCTGCAACAACTAGAAAGGCTGCAGAAATACCTCACTAAAAGAATCACATTTCTAAAGCAGATGCCCTGTGCTGGCTGTCTAAAAAACTCCAGCTATACTCTGTTGCATATCATCTACTCAGAGGCAATCTCTGCTTAGCATACAAGATCATGTCAAACCCAAAGCTGTTGGACATGCTACACTTAAAGAAATCCCAATCCCTCAGAGCCACATGCTCCAGGGATCTAAACCATGTCACCACACTGAACAAAACATGCTGGAGGGTAGGTTCCTGACCCAGACACTCTCCAGACTCTGGAATAGACTACCCATATATATCAAGCAGAGTGCCTCTTTGGCCCTCTTCAAAAGGAACCAAAAACAAGAGCCAGCAACTGTGAACTGTGTGTGAAATTTATTGAAAAACAAGAAATAACAGACCGGTTTTAGCTACGGACTTAACCTAGCCTTCATCAGTGTTAAAATTGCATAACATCTTGCAATCCTTATATACAGATTCAAAACATTAGTCAAAAGTTCTGATTGGTGAGCGCATAAATATTCATTCAAACCAGGGTGGAACAATCCACCTAACTTTACACTCCACTTTTTCTCTTTAGCATTTAGTTTGATGTGCCAACCAATTTCGTTTATTCTAATATCTACTATTTTATCAATAATAGTGAAATTAAATGTTGCTGTAGTGTGTTTTAAAGTGTGTTTATATAAGGCATAACTCATTCTTTTACATTTGATATCACTCAGAAGTTCAGAAATGCATAGCCTGAGAGGTCTGGATGTCTCAACTATGTAAAATGCATGGCAGCTGCAGGTGTCCAGGTTTATGATCCAATCTGTGCTGCAATTTGCATACAACCTTATGTCAAATACCATACCACAGTTGCTACTGGAAAATTGTCTGGTCTTCAACACATGTTTACAATGGCTGCAGTGGCCACATGGCATACAACCCATTAGCTCCTCCCCAGAAATGGTGTTCTGAATCGTATGTTGATGTGTGGATTGGTGATGATGCTTGTAATGGTTGAAGTAAGATCTCAGGTTCTTCCCTTTCCTAAACGAAAACTGGCAGGTGTCAGTTAAATGTTGTGACAGAAAATTGTCTGCTAAAAGTATGTTCCAATGTTTCCTGATAGCATCAGTAACTCTGTTGGTGTTCCTACGATATGTAGTAGTGAACTGTAAAGTGTTGTTTTTGTTTTGTGATTTCTGTTTGTATTTAAGAAGATCCTTTCTATCCAAATTGGTAGCATAATTACTTGCTGTGTGTACATAACCCATGCTGTAACCTCTTTCCTGAAACATATGAACCAGATCTTTACGAAAAAATTTAAAAGTTTTTTCGTCTGAACAGATATGTCTCATCCTAATAAACTGAGACTTGGAAATATTTTTAGTAATATGGGCCGGATGAAACCTGGATGCATGGAGTAAGGTGTCATATTCTGGATATTTACGAAATACCTCAATATGTAAGGTATTGTCGTCATTCCTGCATATAACTACATCCAAATAAGTGATCCTGTGTGAATGATGATTAATTGTGAATTGTAAACCCCACTTATTGTCACTGAGATACCCCACAAATTCCTTGAGGTATTCAACATTAGACCTAAACACCATCAGGCAATCATCCAGATACCTGCGTCATATATCGATTTCTCTCAAATAGATATTATGAGAAACATCATAAATATCTGTTCCTCTATGTAAGCCATGTACAAATCTGCATATTTGGGGGAAAAGGATGCCCTCATTGCAGTGCCTTGTACCTGAAGATAACATTGTTGGCCATAGAAGAAAACATTCTTGGTGAGAACGTGTTCCGTCAGACAAATGAGGAAAGTGCTGAACCGGGTTTATATAGCTCTGATTTTTGTAGCCAGTATTCAATGTCATCAAGCCCGGCCCAGTGTGGTATATTCATGTACAAAGCACAGACATCCAGAGTACATAACAACCAATGGACAGTAGTCTCACCTTCGATAACCACATTGCCACAACAGTCAGGAAATCCTTCTATGTGGCACACCACATCACTAAGGGCTTTTCATCCAGAAAAAAGGTGGCCATTGTCCCACTGTACTCATTCGTCATTAGACCCATTATAGAGTACAATGACCCATTTGGTATGTACCTCTCAAGACATCTGCAATAACTAGAAAGGCTGCAGAAATACCTCACTAAAAGAATCACAGGCCTAATGCAGATGCCCTATGCTGACCGTCTAAAAAAACTCCAGCTATACTCTGTCGCATATCATCTACTCAGAGGCAATCTCTGCTTAACATACAAGGCCATGTCAAACTCAGAGCTGTTGGACATGCTACACTTAAAGAAATCCTAGTCCCTCAGAGCTATATGCTCCAGGGATCTAAACCTTGTCATCACAATGAACAAAACATGCTGGAGGGATAGGTTCCTGACCCAGACACTCCCCAGACTCTGGAATAGACTGCCCATATATATCAAGCAGAGTGCCTCTTTGGCCCTCTTCAAAAGGAACCTTGACGATTGGATGGGAGATAGGAAATTCACCCCGGGGATTATGTCAGTTGCCCTGCTAGACAGGGGTCCAGGGAAGTAAATATTTTGGGTAGAAATAGCCAGGGAATTGTTATGGCTAGGCTTGTATAGGCTCTAGGCCCAATAGGCTAGCATCAACATATGAACCTATGAATAATCATTTTAATTGCTGCAATATAAGTAACTTAAGAAATCCGTCCAAGGGTAAGTCACAATCAACCATAATATATTATTTAATGTTTTACTTGATGTTACTGCTTTGTGCAGGTCACCAGCAAACATAACAGCACATTTGCTACACTAGAATATTAAATAATAAACAAATGATTCATCAAAAACAGACAATATTAAGTAAACCTCATGAACTTCTACAAGTTGATATACATACATAAATGCCATATTTAGTCACTTTCAACCAGAGTAGTTAACAGAGACAGCAGTTCAGTTCAAGTCATGACATAGATCTACTAAGGAAAGGTCTAGGCAAGATATTATACATACTTCTTTCCAACACTACCCTCTCTGACGAATAATCATAAGTGAAGTACATAGAAAATTAATGATGTTGTCACTCACATTCAAACTTTTCTGAAGCCAAACAAAGCTGGTTGACTGTATATAGGTCAGGTACTTTCTCTGAAAGTCTGTGAACTTGAGGTGTAGCAATATCTATTATTAGTTATGATACTTGAATTGTCTGACACTACTATCATTCAGATTAAGTCAACATCAGAATGGGTTACCTCCTCCTGATCTGTAATAAACAATGACAAATGACTCAGTAAAACAGAAAATAATTTTCTATAACAAACAATAATATGTGTCATAAATATGGTTTTATATGTTCATGCTGTTTTATATTAAGCATCCAATTGTAAACACTGTCTTAGTTCATGAAAGAGATCTTGAACTAACATCCTAAGCTTGCCTCAAACTGGCAATTTTACAAAACTGTATAAATTAAATCCCAGCCATTCTCTCAAGTACCACAAACATTTTTTTTTTGTGTTTACCTAGGAAAGATTTTAAGAAGAATGTAAAATGCTTGACACTAAAAACATTTAGTTAGGACTTGGGAAGGTCAACCATAACTTTCACCCATGCTCCACTTTAATATTCAATTCCGGATTTCTAATCATATTTGTTTGAATTTTCCTGAATAAACATCCAGTCCACTTATATTGTCATGGTATCTTCATGTTGTCTGCCTATCATACTGTATATTCCAACTAATTTTCTTGAAGCTATCATTCTTACATTATTGAGATTAAATAGTTACTAAGATGTCCTCCTGAAGGTTCTGACAAAATGTCTCACTGCCAGAACTGGAACAGATCAGTGTACTTTAAACAGAAAGTAAGATTAACCTATTTAAGTTCTGTCATATTCCTGCCATTCAACACTTGACCCTACTAAGTCTATCCCTTTATTGATCACTCTCGATATTTTGATGCACCGAGCCGAATTATCAACCTAGATTAAATTGGAGATGAAAAGAGTAGATCTAAGGCAGAAATGCTCTAGATGCATGTCTTTGTAACATTCTTTTGCCATTCTTTGTAACATCTTTTTGCCATCACAGTATTAGGGTTATCACTTGCTGTGCATGTTTTTGGATGAAAATTATTTTTCTAACAATGCAGGCACATATGCTATGTTGTAACTTGAGCTTCATTTGAATAATTTAGTACCACTTTGTACTGAACTGGTAATTATTTGCCTATTAAGTGATGTGCTAGTTATATGATTTCTGCTCATAGGGAAAAGAGCATATATCTTAGAGTGGTCAAAGTAGCATTTCAGAGACTATAGCAAGACCTAAGGGTTCTGTGAATTGTGGAACAGTTGGAGGCTCCAATCAGGAAATTTCCTTCCTGGACATAAACATCAGTGAAAATTCACAAACTTTTAAGTTACCCATGGGAAAATGTAGGATTCTGTAACAGAAGATTGTTGTGAGGATAGCAGTGAATATTTTTGGCCCTTGTATAGATGTGTTTCCTTGTCAAGCAATTATAAGACCTTGTTGAAACTGAGTCATTCAGAAGCAAAATAAGTTGAGAATTTCCAGGACACTGAGGCAGAACCTATTTGGCATGATGTCATATATGATTTACACTGCAGTTTTATACTGGCAGTACAAATGTATAGGGAACAATGATGCACAGCTTTACAGAAATGTAGAATATATAAAGGGGAAATGGTTTACTTCCTTTTGGCTTTGGCACTGCCTGAAGGTGGAGATCCTCTGAGATAGCACGTTTTTACAACTTATAATGATTTAGGTGACAACTTTGGTACAGAAGTCCGAGTTAGCCAATGAGAGAGTTTTATTCAATTCAAGTAATCATGGACTGTCATTCATGTTGAATGACAGTCTCTGAATAAATTATAAGGCAATATCTCTTGAGGCATTTATAATGCTGAGTTTGAAGATCAATTTGCCTTCTACAATATCTTGTAAAATTAACATGGTAACTGATGGCCTTTCACATTTGTAGCTACATACAGTCCATGCATTGGCTCCAGAGGAAGTCTGGCTGCCAATGGCAATCTCTCAGGAAGAATGGATGATAGGCCGAACCATTTAGGTTGGTCGATTAAGAAGTCATGAGCCCCTACCATATGGAAGTCTTACACTAGGCTACATTGGGCATTTTGGATATTTTAGCCATACTGCCACAGCAGCATAGGTAGCTATTTATGAGTGTAGTGATATGATATTTAGTATTATTGATCTAAGGAAGACTATGACATTAGGATGATTAGGATGCATTCAGCAGTGCTTTGAACTGCAATACATAAAAATGGTTTTGTGATTGCCACAAAACACTGGGCACATTTGTGTATGTTGACAGGATATGTTAAAGAAGCAAATATGCTGACTGTTCAGCAGTACCCATGATAAAAAAAGATAAATAAATAATGCATTTCACATTGTACACTAATAGTAAATGGAGTGTGCTGTTCTAGAAAACAGGATTTACTGTATTTAGGAATCTTACTTACATACATGCAAATATTTCAAGTAAGGGCGTTAATGCCCTTCTAGCCTGCCAATATACTAAAACAGTTGTTCCCATGATAAGTGTCCAAGCCGTTTTTAAAAATAACTAATCTAGTGCTCACTTGAATTTAGTTTGGTAGCCTGTTCCATGCATCAGCTGCTCCCTCAGAGAGCCAATTAGTGCACTTCTTATTCCTATAGAATCTTCTACATATGTTGTCTGATGATTCTCTGATGACTACTATTTGATAACCCCAAACATCCCTAGAAATAGTTGCCTCAATATGCCCTATATACCTGAAAAATATCTCCTATTAAGCATCTAAAAGAGATGCTGTACAAGTTCAGAAATTTTAGTCTTCATAATAACATCCATGGATGCTCTTGACATATTTCTGCTGCTGTACACCTTCCAGTTTACTCATACAAGATAAATGAATCAAATCCAGACCTACATATTTGCCTAAAATCAACTTAAAACTAATGAATGGCAATAATAAATGGATAATTAATGATGTTTGCTCTTCTTGCATTTGACTAAGTGATGCTCTACCAAGAACATTTTCTTAGGTGTGCAAGGTATTATGGTGACATACAGCATGGAGACACTTCTTTTTATGTTACTCCTCTGACCAATGCATTTAGCCATCTAGCTTACCTACTCTCCCATCTATTCCATCCTGGAAAAAAGTTCTAAGCCTATTTCTTCCCTGGGTAAAGGGGCAACTACACCAGGACTGGTGATATCTTCCTGAGGGGGACTTGGGTTTTTATTTTTAGTTCTGCCTCCCTGAACATACTCTTTAGTATCTCAAGAACTGATATACAATGGAGTTTTGCAGTATGTGCCACAACTCTGAATAATGTGAACAATTGGCCTTGCAGTTCCCCTTGTAGACAAGCAAGTCCTCCTGATACCTGGTCTTTGCTGGAGATTGCATCAATGAGAGTGCACCCATGGGCATACCTAGTTTTTGTATTTAAGGATTGGAGAGTGCACCCATGGGCATGCTTACTTAAACTAAACAGGTTGGGGTGTATCCCCTCCAACAAGTTAGAAATGCAGGAGGAGCTTGTCCTTCTCAAAAAAAAAAAATATCTTTTTCAGCATTTTACACTGGCTGAATATCCGTCAGTTTCAACCATTCTACTCTTTTATGATCACACTTATGACTAACAATCACAAAAAAGCCAGGTATTACTCATAGACCCAATATATATCTCACATTTGGTTTACCTGAGTAGCATGTCTCCAGTAAAAGCCTGATCATTCTGACTAAACAGTTTGTATCTGGTAACTACTATGCCAGTTTTACAAAGGCAGCAGTCACTGAGAGTTTGTTTAGTTTACCATTATTGAACCACTTTGTATTAGTATCTGCAACTTACTAAGTATTTTCATTTTGCACAGTGCACATCTTGTCTATCAGTCTTTTTTTCTTTACTGTGAGAGTAACAACATAAAAGAACCCCATACCTATCAACCTCTTAATGCAAAAAATCTGTATAAAGCTTGACAAAATGGGGGTACAAATAGGGACATATTTTAAATATTGCTCTTATAAACTTAGAAAATTTGTAGAGTAACAGGATTTGTTTTGATATACATTTTCTGATGGATATGAAGTCTGAAACTCAAATGTATGTCAATATTTAGTGACTACAATCCTGAGATCATCCCAGTGATTTACCAGGAAAATAGAGGAACAGGCCAAATATATGAGCCAAAAATCTGGACATTCTGCGGAAATCTGTACAGTTGAGAGGTACGGTTGATATCAGACTGTCTTGAAAGTCATTAAATGAGACTGCTGATTGTACTTTTTAAATGTGTCATAGCCTTTATGTAATTTCACTACAAAGCTTCATTGCATGCAAAACACTTTACACCACTAGATGTTCATAGCACAGCACTATATTGTCAAATTTCTGATGCTACAAAATTCATGCTTGAATGTGCCATTGTAATTCCTGAGGGAGATATGAGAATATGTTCCCAAAAGGTAAAGAGCAAATGGGGCCAGAGTTGGAAGATTAATTTAGGGAATATGAGAACATTCTTTTGGGACCTGTCATTCAGATCAACCTGTATACAAAGGTGTTAAAGCATTTCTCAAGTTGTATAGACTAAAACTATTGAGACGAGCCTCTGCAAACAACATTTTAAAATTTCTTCTGCTTCACACAGATCTTAGTTAAGTTTCTGGCACTCAGGAAAGTGAGTTGTAATCTTGGCTTGCTAGCTCATTTATTTTCACCCCCATTCATCTCTCCTCATGTACCCCACCAGATGGCCTCACTGCCTCCATCCAGCTGGCCATTCATTTTGGTGGTCGGGGGAGGCAGGCATCTTCAGGTTAGGTGAGAGTCCAAAGACCCATTCCTTCCTGCCAGAGAAGCATTTTCTAACCATCCATTCTTTCAGCAGGAAGGAGTGATCCAGCTGTTAGTCATGTGCATTAGCTTACCTTTCCAACCAATCTAATTCTCAAGGACTCACCACAGCTACCTGAAGATGAAGGGAAGTATGAGTGTTCTCAGACATGTGGCTTCTGTTTCACTAGCTCATCAAGGAAGTCCCTGCCTAATGCAGGGTAAGGTAATAACGTTTCTGCAGGTGGCAATATACCAAGCCACCCCTAAGTGTCAGCAGTACCACCGGCTTCACAGCCTCTCCCTCTCAGAATGACGGACTTATGTTAGCCATTCAAATCTGATCTTCACCACCTGGTTCCTCTGATGCCCATTTTGCTAACTGAACATGGGTTGCCTGGGCCATAATCAAGGTTTCATATGTCTTTGTCACTGGGCCTAGTGTTGACTCATATTCTTGTACTAGCACAGTTCACACTTTCATACCAAAAGAACAATTAATTCTCCATCTATCTGCTGTCTGTTGATCTTCTCAGCTGTGAAACCATTACTGATGTTCTAAGATACTCTGACAAAATCCTAATAATACTTTCCTTTGGAGAAGAAGAATCCATATTTCAATAATAAAAAATATATACTTTCACTGGTCACATAGTAATGTAGAAAATAAATATGGCTTTAACATAGCAAAGAAAATGTGAGGACAGGATTGTGGAATTATATGAAATGGATGTTGACTAATCACATGTCAGTGAATGTCAGTGGGGAATGGGTCAGTTTTTTGTGCTATTATAACTGAACAATGTTTGGAAGGCAGCAAAAAATGTTCTATATTAGAACAGCTACTATCTGTACCCCAGCTACTATCTGTACCCTGCAATGTCAGGAAAGCAAAGTTGTTTAAAGGAAGTAATTCTGACAGCTATACTATATGCTAGTTCATATTACTTTGGAATGAAATTATACGTGCTCAGCACTGCAATATTGTATTTGTATTGTAATTAATATATTTCTGCTTGAGATGACCTATTGGAGGCTGCATGTCTGCAGGTCATAAAACTGTGCAAATTAAATTTTACTGTAGTTTGCAAAATTTACATTCCACATATAAACTTTCAGAGAGAGACCAATTTCATCTTTATTATAACTTTTTATACCACTGGCTTCCATGGGTGGCTATTGAATGAAATTGTTTTGCTACTCATTTCACTTAGCTTAGTACTGCTGATATCAGAATTGTACAGTTTAACTTATTTTGACCAAAAGTTATTTGACACCAATGGGTGAAACTGGTCTGTTATTTTAGTGCACCTCTCTTGCCTACTGTTCTGATGTGAAGGTTAATAAACCTACACTTACATTTTCAAGTATTTATTCAGTGTGTGTTTTTTGTGAAGTTTTATGTATATGTGTGTGTGTGTATCTATATATATATATATATATATATATATATATATATATATATATATATATATATATATATGTGTGTGTGTGTGTGTGTGTGTGTGTGTATGTGTGTGTGTCTATAGTTCTATTAGATATGATATCAAATGTATTTTAGTGTTGAAGGAAAACACTAGCATAAATATATTCAACCATACAGAATATCCAATGTTCTAAATAGTAATCTAAAAAGATAGAGCAGGTAAATTATTTCTTGTCAAGATCTTAACACTAAAACCTCCCATAACATTAGCCTCAAATTCATCTGAATAGTGGCAATGCTACAGGATGGTTTTTATTAATATAAGGTGCCATCCTGCAGCACCTAAGTAATAGGTAATAACCCTAACCCTAACATTGCCCATTCCTCCAACCCTAACCCTACACCTTGCCTTAATAAAAAATCTTCCTGTAACACTGCCACTATAGTAGACACAAATCCACACACAAGCATGCACAGGCACTAACAAGTCTCCGTCTATCCCCTTAACCATTCCTGACCCTAATCCTAAAATACACACACTTGCACACAAAAATACAACATCTGTCCCTTACCTACCGCTGACCCTAACCTTAATTCTTAAACACACGTGCACACACACACACACACACACACACACACACACACACACACACACACACACACACACACACACACACGCACACACACGCACACACACACACACACACACACACACACACACACACACACACACACGCAGACAAACACACTGTCATCCTCTCCAACCCCACAAACCTGTCTCAACAAAACATATTATTGACATTTGTACCACCCGGCTATCCGTCATATTGAAATGAAACACTGCTCCTTGCATTGTTGACCAAATGGACATTGAACATAAGACAGTGGGACTGGCTGGGGCACACAGCCCGACAGCTCCTTCATATAACCCAGGGAGGTGTGCCTTTACTCATTTACACTCACACGAGCGATGACTGAATTATGTTGTAGTTGTGATTCAATGACCGAAGTGCATGTCTGATTGGATGGATCCTGGCCACTCATATCCAGCTGACCACAATTCTCTTCTTACTGAGATTGTTGAGTGGGACATCTGTGTCTCTCACAACAGAGTCTCTTATGAACAAAATATTGGGTTGTGTGGTGGCTTATCTTTTGGGCTTCGAAGCTGAGATGCTGTGAGATGCAACTGTATGTATCATGGTGGATGTTGTTTTGATAGAGTGATTTTGGGGTTGCTGATAATCTTTGTTGTAAGTGCAATATCTGGGATGCCTTTGTGGTTTAGGAAGATTAAATTTAAGAGCCTCAGCATATGTGAGTCTATATTTCTGGTCCACACTGTCTATGGGGATGGATGTAGAGTGTTCATTACTGACAACTTGATTTGTATTATAAATGCTTGAATATGAGAACCTTGCCTCCAGTGATATTGTGTAAATACACATTTCTCTGCCATATCAGTTTAAGAATGTTAGTTGTAAAAAATGTGAGTGCCTGTATTTGAGAGCCTTGCCTTTAGTGATCTTGTGTAAATACATCTCTCGTATACTGTACCAGTCATTTATGAATTAGTTATTTAACAATAAACATGAGACAATTGCTACATTGCCTCAGGATGTCCACATCCACCAAACTGTCTGCGGAGGTATCAGGAAAATGCATATCTATGGTTACAGGCTCGTATTATGAAACTGGATGGCTTAGTGGTAGCATTGTCACTTCACAGTAAGAGGTTCTCTGGTTTGATTTTTGGCTAGGGTGCCTTCTGTGTGGAGTCTGCATGTCCTCCCTGTGTTCATGTGGGTTTGCTCTGGGTGCTCCAGTTTCCTCCTACAATTCAAGGACATGTGTCTAGAGTGTTTCTTCCTGGACCTCTGCTGAAAATTGGCTTTGTTCCAAGTTGGACTTTCCCAGTAAAATAAATCTACAAGAAGACAGTACAACAGCCCACTAGCTTGGGTACTGTAAGAGTTTAGACTACAACAACATCTAACACTAATTTCATGCTGTACTGCTCCTCAATTCACAGACTAGTTGCTGTTTTCACAACTAATTTCAGAGGTAGTTTTAAAGGAAAAAATTAAATTCCAAACACTTCCAAAACTCACTATGCTTTGAGTAGCATCATGCAAATGTGCCAGCTTTATACAGGTGATAAAACTGACTAAATATGTAAAACAGTCCTGTAGCTGATCAGAAAGTCACAGTCGTTACTTTATGTAGTAATGAAAAATAAACAATAAAACTGAGATCTGTAAATAATATTGTGAAGACTAGTTGCTGGGAGAAATTAAAAATATCACTTACAAAACATAATAACTGATATTGAAGATGTATTGAAAATATCTTTTATGGATTTGTAACTGTTGCTTATCATTAAGCATAAATGCAATGTTTTCTTTTCTTTTGTACATAGGGTATACATGTTAATATCAATAAAGAAATAAAACTAAAAAAAAAAAAAAAAAAAAAGAAAATTACACTTGAAACTTTCCTCTGTGATTATCAGCTCAGAGCAAACCAGGCTGCCCTCTCCTGTGTCAAGAGCATAGTCCTTTGCCTTTGTAATGTAAAACTACAAAGATACATCCCAAGCTGCAGGACTACAATGCACACATCAAGTTAACAAGGAAATAAAATGTCTATAGTGCAGAAAGATCAGCAATAAGGTCAGCAAAATGTAATGGCATTTTACAATGATAAAGTGCAGAAAACAGAATAATTCATTTGAAAATGTAGCAGCAGCACAGTTAAGTAACCCATAGAAGTACAGAGACTTGACCAAAAGTATTTATCAGTACTGTTTTGCAGGATAAAAAGTATTTAATACATCAACAAAATAAAATAGAAAATTCTATCCAACAGTGAAAAGGCTCAAAGGATGTTTATAGTTGTAAATGGTTATGAGTTGTTGAGTGGATGGTATGGATAACAAAGAAATGAATTCAGCTCATTTTTAACTAAATTTCTGCTTATAGGATCATAGGTTCATAGGTTGGTACTAGGCTATCGGCCCTAGGGCCTATACAAGCCTAGCCAAATAATTCCCTGGATATTTCTTCCCATAATATTTACTTCCCTGGACCCCTGTCTAGCAAGGCAACTGATGTGATCCCTAGGGTGAATTTCCTATCTCCCATCCAGTCGTCAAGGTTCCTTTTGAAGAGGGCCAAGGAGGCACTCTGCTTGACATGTATGGGTAGTCTATTCCAGTGTCTGGGGAGTCTCTGGGTCAGGAATCTATCCCTCCAGCATGTTTTGTTTATTGTGATGACAAGGTTTAGATCCCTGGAGCATGTGGCTCTGGGGGATTAGGATTTCTTTACGTGGAGCATGTCCAACAGCTCAGGGTTTGACATGGCCTTATATGTTAAGCAGAGATCACCTCTAAGTAGACGATATGCCACAGAGTATACCTGGAGTTTTTTTAGACGGTCAGCATAGGGCATCTGCTTTAGGTCTGTGATTCTTTTAGTGAGGTATTTCTGCAGCCTTTCCAGCTGTTGCAGATGTCTTGTGAAGTACATAACAAATGGCGTGTTGTACTCTATAATGGGTCTAATGAGGGATGAGTACAGTGGGACAATGACCTTCTTTTTTCTGGATGAAAAGCTCTTAGTAATGAGGTGTACCACATAGAAGGATTTTCTGACTGTTGTGGCAATGTGTTTATTGAAGGTGAGACCACTGTCCATCTGTGTCCCTAAGTCTCTCATCACACAGTCGATGTTTAGTGAACTACCACCTATGTGGTAATTCATGGGTACATGGTTTTTCCCAAAGGGATAACTATACATTTCTTAGCATTAAGCTTGAGCCCATGGCTCTGGCACCAAGCATCTGTTTCTGTGAAGCTCTTTTTGTAGAATAGCTACATCATTTGGGGATTCAATAATGGCTCCCAGTTTGCAGTCATCAGCAAACTTTGTTAGCCAGAGTCCCTTAGTGTTGGCCTGTACTTCAGAGAAGTAGAAGCCAAATAAGAGCAGTCCCAGGATGAACACTGAGGTACTCCACTTGTCACTTATCTGGAGCTGGATTTGGAGTTGGCTACTTTTACAGTCTTGGTTCCGTCAGTAAGCCAGTTGGCAACCCATCAAGTGACATAGGGATTTATGCCTAGCTTAGTAAGTTTATCTATGGTTCCAGAGTGGGGGATCATGTCGAAGGCCTTGGCAAGGTCCAGATAGGCTGTGTGGACTGCCTTACTCTCGTCCACAGCTCTGGAGACTGATTCGAAGAAGTCAATCAGGTTCAGGAGACAAGATCGGCCCTTCACAAACCCATACTGGGTGGGGTCCAGTGTTTGAAGGTTGCCAATGTCCTTGTTTATAAGTTACATGATAATGCGTTCCATGCTCTTGCAGATCAGACTCTTCAGACTGATGGGATGGTAGTTCCCGGGATCCAAGGTGGATCCCCCCTTGTGGAGTGGGAAAACCCTAGCTGTGCACCACTCAATGGGCACGAAGCCTGAGATGAGGCTATGACTGAACATGACACTTAGGTGAGGTGACAGTTCATTTTGTAGTTCTTGTAGTACACAACCCAGGATGTCATCTGGTCCCATGGATGCTGTTTTCTTAGCTTTGGAGAGTGCAGTTTTTACCTATGTGGCCATTATTACCGGAATTTGGCAGTCTTTCGGTATTGAGATGGGCCCTTTAGGGGGTGAGAACGGGGTGAAGTTGGCACTAAATTGATCAGCCAGGATATTGGCAATATCCTTGGGATCAGTATATTTAATGCTATTTTGTTGTAGCTCAGAGCAGATCTGAGCATTGCCATTTAGATTCTTGACATAACTATAGAATGCTTTGTAGTTGTCTTTGGAATCTTTGGCAATTTTATTTTCGTAACTAGCCTTGGAGGATTTTATGAGGGATCTCAGCTTCTTACTGAGGCTGGTAAGGGAGTTTTTTGCATCCTGGGATTTTCCTCTTTTCTGCAACAGTTTCCTCCTTCTGTTGTATAGTTTGCTTATGGCAGGGGACCACCAGATTGGCTTCCATTTTTTGGAGGAGAGTGTCTTGGTTCTACTTGGGATTGCACGATTCATGCAGGAGTGGATGTGCTCATATAGTGCCTTAGTGTAGGATTCAGCAATCAAACTTTCATCTCCTGTCTGCATGGGTGCAAAGAAGTTTGTCACTTCTGACTTAAGTAGTATGAAGTTGGCTTTGGAGAAGTTTTTTATAGAGGTTTCCTTACTGGGGGGTGGGGGTGGGATGTAGATTTCAAGGGTGATTTGCTTATGGTCAGACCTGACCAATGAGGGGGTGACAACTGGTGTGGGGCATCTATCTCCCATGTTGGTAATGACCAGTTCTAGGATATTGGAGTCCCTGGTGGGACAGTGGATTAGTTGATCCAGTGCATTAGTATTTATGAATTTCAACAACCGTTGGGAAAAGGTGTTGGTACCCGAGTAGTTTTTCCAGTTAATGGCAAGGTAGTTGAAATCACCCAGTATTAGGGTGTTTGGTTGCATCTTAATATTTTCCAGTATGTTTAGAAAGGTGTAGTGAGAATCTTGGGGCATGGTGGGGGATCTGTAGCAAGCTACAATTTGGATTGCAGTCTTACCTAATGTTAGTTGCACCTGGAGAATTTCAGATGCATTGTGTTGGGCAACTAGCCTGGAGGTGTGAATATCCATGGTGAATATGGACACTCCTCCACCTTTAATGTTTCGGTCTCAGTTTCGTGGCTGAAAAGTGTGGTAAGAGTTGTAGCCTGATATTGCAGGGCTGCTCTCTGGAGTCTTGAACCAGGTCTCAGTTACTGCACAGATATCAATGTTCTCCATTTTTAGGAGTGCCTCAAGAGAGTGCATTTTGAGGTTTAGAATTCTAGCACTGAGTAACATAACCTTCAGATTTTGCATGTTTGTATCTGTTACAGTGGTGGTTTTGTCCTATGAACCATGCCTAAAAAATGCACTAAAGGGGTGGCAAGATCTTTAACCAGTAACCTGAATCCCATGGGTGACAGGTGCAGACCATCTCTGGCAAAGCATCGTGGTTTGTCGATCATGTCGTCCCAGGCAGACAGATACTGGATCCCCTTTGAATGACACCAGAAGCTTAGCCAATTGTTGAAGTCAGTCATTTTGT
The DNA here is from genome assembly GCF_019279795.1 of Protopterus annectens. Classification (NCBI taxonomy): domain Eukaryota; kingdom Metazoa; phylum Chordata; order Ceratodontiformes; family Protopteridae; genus Protopterus; species Protopterus annectens. The sequence continues at coordinate 1,446,992,999 of NC_056728.1, forward strand.
CCTTATACTGTGGTATCATTCTGGGCGAAGACAGGATGCTACTCAGGGCTAGGGTCATACCTGCCTGGGCCACATGATCCAAGAGCTCTTTCATGTCACTTTTCATGTAGTCCAGGGAGGTACATCTCAAGTCATTAACTCAAACATGGACAATGACAGAGTCATATTTGTACTTGTTGTGGAGTGACTTGAGTGCATGCATTATGTGGCATATCCTGGCACCCGACAGGCAGCTAACTGTAATTTTCTCCTTGCTCAGCCTAGTGACTGGGTCATTAGTGTGCCTGACTATAGAGTCTCCTATGACTAAAGTGCTGGATACATTGTCTTGCCTTAGAGGCTGTTGTTGGGTGGCACACTGGTGTTGTGAGTTATGTGTCACTTTGGTTGTGACTGGTGTTTGTTTGCATTTCAGCTTCGGAGGTCCTTGTTGCTTGGGCAGGTTAATGTTAAGGGCCTCCACATATGTGGGTTTAGTGTTGCTATGTGTGGGTGTTGATGGTGTGGGTTGTGAAGGGCTATGTTTTGGTTGAAGTGTAGTGCAGGTGTTAACCTTCTCCTCTTGACTGTCTAGCACAATCTTGGCTGGAGAGAGCTTTGCTTCCAGTTTTGCTATGTAAGTGCATCTTTCACAGGTTGTAGTGTTGGGTGGTAGGAGGAGAGGGTTGTCTTTGTACATGAGGCAGTTGCTGCATTGACCCAGTATGCCCTGATTCACCAGGTGGACAGGAGAAATCACCAGAAGCTGACCCTTGGACATGCCTGTTTAGGTGCTTTTTTGTAAAGTACAATAGCTGTTTTCCCTTACCTTTGCAAGGTAATTTGCAATTATAGGCTGTTTAGTGCCTACGATTAATTTCTCCTTATTAACAAGGAAATTTGAGTGCTTGTATCAGTTTAAGGCTTGCTAGTGCTTTCCAGAAGGTTCTAGAGCAAGTACTAGTCACATGAGTTCAGATTTTAGTGGTACTACTGAGAAACCAGCTACTTCTAAGGGAAAATCTGAAGAGCAGACTTTCTGGCACCTGGAATAGTTTAACCGTAACCCCGCGGTGCTGCATGATAAGAAAAATGCACAAACACATGCGTTTTTAAGCCAGAAAGTTGAAAGTAATAGAAATCTGCCCAAAATGGTTAATAAAATTAAATTTCAGAGCTGGAAACCACTCCTCTAGTGTTAGATAGGCAGTACCATGCTCACCACTCCTACTGGTAAGCAGTAGGACTTCCCTCTACCACAACAAGATCTGGATAACTCTGAACACAGTAAATAAAGTCCTGAAACCAGCAAAACCTGGGATCTGGACTATACTAGCTAGGAAAGGTGGGAAACAAGCAAACAAGAAAGTATTTTTTTTGTTGTTTAAAACAGGCTAAACAATGCAATAATATAGTAAATAAACACAGAAAAGGCTAACACTGAGTGTGTAGACCTAAACAGCAAATGTAATTAAAACTCTACAAAATTAGCAATTTAAAACTTTTGAATGAAGCAAGGCAAGAGCACAACTGAAAAATGATTTAAGAGGCAGTAATACAGTAGAATAAGTAGCTAGTTTACATATACAGAAAAGCAGCTAAAACACACTAAAACAATTCAGATGCAGTGCAACCCAGAGCACTTGAGTTGTAGCAATATTAAGGCAAATACAGTTTTAATAAATACACTAAAATATACTCTATATTTCCAAAATGTTTGAGAAGCACATCCAGAACCCAAGGAGATTCAGGCGATTTTTTTTTTTTTTTGTAAGAAAGGGGAAAGGAGGAACAGAAGGAAAGAAACTAAGTGGTTTGGCCTTTTCAGATGTTCTCTCTGTATTAGGTAGAATGAGCTAATGACACTAGACTGGGAGGAGTGTCCCAGATCAAATTTACAGTAGGGGTGGACAACTGCAAAGCCACCAATACTAAAGCTAGTAGCCTACACTCTTTTAGGCAGTAAACACTACAGAAATGTTTATCACAGCACTAAGCCTCAAAATGAAAGTTTTTTAAACAGATAAAGGAACACAATGAAATGCAGTGAAACTAGCTATAAAGCTGTACAAATAGTGTGACAGTAAAAAAATAATTTCTCAGGCACTGTTAAGGCAGACAATTTTAGTTTAACAACACATATTAGTTAATAGCAATAAAATACAGTAAAAAGTATGCAGCAGGCAGTAAAAAGTGCTACATATAAATTGCTAGAAGCAATACCCAGTATAAATAAGCAAAAAAACAGGATAATTGTTATATAGCTCAGACCAAAGTTGTAGGCAATGCCCCTCCTCCACTCGGCTCAGTGTGTGTAGACCTTGAACACAGTGTCAGTGATAGTGTGTGATAAAAGAATGCCAAAGAGGCTGAAAAGTTAGACAATGGTGTGACCAGCACTTTTTTATGGATCTTTGTGTTACTTGGGGAATGAAGGCAGAGCAGTTGAGAAAGCTTGAGGTTATGAAAATGAAGTGCCTGAGATGGTTGGTAGGCTGCATACTGTGGGACAGATGTAGAAATAAGGACATCAGGCCAGAATCAGAAGAAGCCCAAGTTGCAGAGAAGGTCAAGTGTAACAGACTTCAGTGATTTAGTCACATGTACAGAAAAGCAGAAAATGATCTGATGAGGAAGATTTAGAAGAGACAGGGAAAAGGCAAGGAAAAAACAAACAAACAAACACAATGCACCAGGATGGGTGCCCCCCTTCAGCACACCCTAGCTATATTACTGCTGTAAGGTAATTTGGTGTTTAGTGACATTTTTTGCTAACATATTCAATTTTTGAATATTTCAGAATGAATACCATAAAATGAAAATTACATTCTTTTTTTTTTTAATTCTTAGTTTACCAATCTTATTAGTTTGGTCTCTATCAAAGGCAAAAATATAGTAATCTCAGGAACAACACCAAAAAGAGAGAAAATAAGCTAATAATCACAAGAAAATTTTAATGATTTCTCTCTAGCGCCTCAGCATACAATGCCTTCAATGGAGTCAAATTTTTCTGGTGATTACTGGACTGTCGTATTTACAAAATACAGTAATGATGAAGCAGAGGAATGGGACCATTTTAACCAATCCTTAAGTCACTATTTATTGAAAAATGTTTCTGCAGAGTGTATCTGCTTTTGTAAATGGAATGCAGTTTCCTTGCATATTCATGATGGCTTTTAACATGTAGATGCATAAATATACTACATTCATGCTGACTTTATAAATACAAGTAACTCAGGGTAACTGCACTACTACCCTAATGCTACCTAAGAGTGTAGGCATTAGAGGGAAAAAATGATCAGTCCAGGGTATTATAAGGCCTGAAATTACAAGCTGAGACTTCCCTGGCATTTGAAAGTACATTATTTCCCTATTACACCTACCTTGGAAATGGGTTGTCTGTTATTTTTTTTTTTTTTTATTTTTGAAGGGATCAAATTAGTCTCAATCACTTCTGCCAGTGTAAAACACATTTGAGATTATGAACATTCATTTACACACACACACACACACACACACACACACACACACACACACACACACACACACACACACACACACACACGTCCTTGTAAACTGCTGCTATAATGTAGTTAGAGGTTTTTTTTTCCCATGCTCATTAACTACAGCTTTTTAGGAGCTGCTGTTAGCAAAGAGAAAGGGAAGTCAGGTCATTGAAACTGCAGCTTGACTTACTAGTGTTAATTCTGTTATTTATTAATTAATTAATCTATTTTTTTATTATTTCATCTCAATTTTCTTGCTCACTAATTGTGACTTTTTATGCACTGCAGTTAGCTAGAAGTAAGTGAAATGCTGGCACTAGTATATGATTTTAGTTTCAGTGCACAGATTTTGTGCTCGGATAGATATCCTTTTTAGTAAGCCTTCCCCTTACATTAATTCCCCCCCCCCCTTGAAGTATCAACAGCAGAGTGTCTCCAAGTCCAGTTTTCTAACATTTTGTTTTACACAGAAATTTCTTCCAAAGTCCTAACATCTAAGCATATGCTAAACATATTATTTAACACCTGCTAGAACACAAAATACTGACTGAAAAAATAATAGAGAAGGTGCATCTCTGGAGAAAAAATGCCTAATGAAAATTACAACTTTACATGAATCTGACAATATGGACTAGACCAAAGCAATACATTTCCGACTCCTAGTTATAAGTCTGTGGCCAAATTTATTGCTGTGTCACTGCATTTATGTTGCTTTATGTGGTAGCCATGCACCAGTATGCCTGCAGGAATCTTTTCTGCAAGGTCTTCACTGTCCCTTCCCAGACACTTTGCAGTTATTGGTTATTGCAGCTTATACCACCCATGATATTCTCATGCCATTGAGCTTCGCTACTTTCTATTATCAATCTGCAGATATGTTTTGCCTTTTACCATTGTTACCCACTTTAGTATTTGCAGAACATTCGTGCAATCATGTCATGGAAACTGAAGTCCAAAGCTACTGTCAGTAATTCTGATTCACTTCTTCAGTGCATACCATCACCACCTATCACTCTGGCAGCCTGCCAACATCAAAGTAGCTTTTGGCAGAAGTTAAGCCCTCCTGCACCCCCTACACAAACTAGCTATGTATACTAACTCCAAGGTCATCAGAACTTGGAAAAAAGGGTCTACTCCCAAGACTCAGCAGTCTCAGACTTACTATGTATAAGTCCATATTTTCACACATTTCATCTTGTTGTTAAGGAACTTCCACTTATGAGTCTAAGAATGTAAAACTATTAATGATTTACTCATGGTGACTTCTACAAAGGACATTGCCACTGGCATTCAGTAATGATCTCCAATAAAAGGGTGCAGTAATGAACATTAAACACTTGCAGTGTCTGTGAGACAAGCACAACAGAGCTGGCAAACTAAGATGCTGTTGTCCTGCCTGTTTGTTGCACATACATCTGTACACTGCCTTTTACTATTCTTGGAAGAAGGCAAATTGGTAAAAGATTAATACATACTAGCCATATTATTTCAACACATAGTGCACTGCAAAAGCAACTTTGTCAGGGTAGTAATGCACTTTGTTCTTTTTTTATTTTTTTTTTTCAAGCAGTGAGATTCCCTTTATAAAGCCATTTACCTTTTTTTTTTTTTTTTTTTTTTTTTTATGAAGTCATTTACTTTTTTTCCTTTCTACCCTGTCCTACATGAAGTGGAGTATCGCCTGAACTCTTATCTTTCCTACAGTTCTACAACATGTTGCCTGCTCACTGTGTCTAGTTCCTGCATTTCTCCACCATTTGCTATGGTACCTCCTCACTAGATATAGAAGTGATTACTGTATGTTTGATATGTTAGTTAGCAGAGTTAGATTAGCTAGTTAATTAGCCGAATCAAGGAGTGTCATGTAATACATTGCTTAATGAAAGCAGCATATTGTTCTCTTCCCATGAGTCAATGTTTTATTTCATCAAAATATGGTAGGTTATCCCTTTCAGTCTTACATGCACTCTTCTTTCACTGAATGCCTAAACTGCTGTTAGATTGACCTTGCTGATTGTCTGAGTTCATATTTACTACAAAAGGCAGTAAATACTGACACTATTACAACAGGATATGCATATTTAATGTATGTATGGAGGGCACACTGACCAGTTTTTTCCAAAACAGTCATGTTTAAAAGATTCACATCACAGAGCACTTCACCATCACACATACAATTTAGTGCTGCCTTGTCTAGATTGATACAGATATCCATTCAGCAGGTGAAACATCATTTTCTGCAACATTGTTTCCTTGTTTGCAAATAGCATTACAAATCAATTTGGGGATCGGAAAATGAAAACATAAAACTTACATAGGAAGGAGGAAATATATGACCAGTGATGGTATGAGTATGAAGATGAGAACTATAACATCATGGCTGTGCAGGCAGCACAAAATATACTTGTAAGTGTACACATCACTTGAGCAGTTAAAGCTAAAGTGTACTAATAAGAAAATGTACAATGATTAAAAACTCACAGCTATTTACCATCTATATTTCCTGGGGATGGAGAATGTTTTACTTGCTGCCTCAGACAGGTAAATGCAACACTATAGTGCAGGAACAGCGATCAGAGGTGAACATGTTTTCTGATGCTGCTTTTGATAGCTTTTGTGAATAACTTTGAAGAGAGCTATTGGAGTGGACTGCGACCCACAATGTCATCACAAGGGAGTTCACTGATGAGATAGAACATCATGGAAAGACTGTAGGAAGTGATCAGGGACAGGTAGAAGTGGTTAACATGCAAGTCATTCAAGTTACAATTGGAGGGAGGGGGCAATGAGAATGAGACTGAGACTATATTTTATTCCAAAACATAAGCACTGAAGGAATAATATGGCTTCCGAGAAATCACTACGCAAAAACAACAAAAGAAGCACCAAAGACATCCCAGTGCAATACAAGATACAGTATAAATTTCAATGCTCCAATAATCAACCAACACAGTTTATTTACATAAACACTTAACAGAATCATCATGTTTTCATCCACAATTGCAGGACTTCATCAGATAAACAATACCACACATTCCTCCCTTGTATAACTCCTTATATAATTAAGCACTTCAAAACACTTTTATTAAATAATTAAATCCAGTCATTCAATTAAAAAACAAAACTACTAAATCCTGTTAGAATGTCCCTTATGTAACTACTTTTAAAAATATAATTGTACAACTTGTTTTATACTCATTCAGCCCTGGGAATTTATTTGCCTCCAGCACCAGTTGCCAAAAAAGCTCTCTGTATTCTATTTTAGTTTCCCAGGTCCCACCTCTTGAGTCTTGTTCTACCACTTCCAAAACAAAAAAATTAAATTGCAGTAGAACAAGTTGTACTATGTTTATATAGAGCATTTTAACATCTTTATTTTGAATTATATGTAAATGCTCATACACCATTCTTTTTAATTTCCTTATGGTTTTAACTATATAAAATGCCCCTCATTTACTACATATAGCAGTATATACCACCTAGTACTGTTACTGTTTGAGTTTGTATATATATATATATATATATATATATATATATATATATATATATATATATATATATTCCCCATTTAGCAGCATATAGGGAGACTGGGAACAAGCCCTACATTTAAAAGTACCATTTCTCCTTTTCCCTTTTAGTTTAGACCTATTTTCCAATAGGTTCTTAATGTTCCTTCCTTTTTTATAGACAAGCTTCAAATGTTCTTTAAATAGATTTTCCAAATCTATGTAGCAAGGGAATCTATTCCATTTATCCAAAACTATTCCCCTAATAGCGTATGTGTCATTATTAAAATTAGTAATATACATTCCTTTACCGAATTCTTACTTTTCTTCTACCTGTTTGTCATGAAGCTCTTCCTCCATTATCCTCTCCTGTTCAATATCCAAAACTGGACTATATGTATCATTCCTCCCTCACTTCACTTCATTCATTACTTCTTCAATAAATTATACTGGGTACTCTATTTCCAGAAAGATCTCCTTCAACTTATTACATTCAATCAAAAAGTCCTGTCCAATAGAAGTCATCCTAGAACCACGAATAAGTTGCCCTTTTAAAATACTTCTTTTCTGCCTAAAAGGGTGTGCACTTGAAAAATATAAATAGGAAATGGAAAATGTTTCCTACCTGTAAATTGTGGATCTAAATATCATCTCATCTTTTACCTTTTGAATGGTAACACCCAAATAGTTTATTTTGTCCTTAATAATACAGTGGGTAAACCTAAGGAATTCAGCAGTGTTGTTGATATATTCTAAGAATTACATCAATTTGGTTTCTGACCATACCCAAAAAATACAAATATCATCCAGGTATCGCCTATTATAATTCCATTGTTGGGTATTCCTGGAATTAAATAAATCCTATTCCTCCCATATTGACAATGCTATATTTGTATAAGTATGTGTGCAACATGCTGCCATTGCTACACCTCTGATTTGGTTAAAAAAAACTCCCCTTGAAAATATATAAAGTTATTGCTCAACACTACAGCCATCAAAACGATACATAACTGGAACTCATCCCTAGTCAATTACCCCCTTGTTAAAAGGGCTTACTCCAACCATTCTAGTCCAATTTTGTGGGGAGTCACCATAAAAATATCTCTTCCCTGTACAAACTCATCCTTAATACTTCATAGAAAGTCCCATGAATCCTTCAGGATTCCCATTTTATTCCACCCATATTTTCTTTAATTTAGAATCCATAAACTTAGCCAACAGCTAAGTTTTAGAACCATTGCTTGCCACAATCAGCCTCAAAGCAGGATAATTCATATTTTTATAAATTTTCTGGATACAAAAAAATGATGGGACTACAGGCTTGTCTAACCATAAACACTGAAAGGTCTTTAAATCTAACTTTCCTTCCTCTAGCAGTTTGTTTAACATATAGTCCATTTTCCTGTACTCTATGTTTATCTCATTTCTGGACTCTCTAGAAAACTTTGTTATATCATTTAACATATCCAACATATTACCAGAATAAAAAATACTATTACAAAACCTCCCCCTTTATCAGGTTCCATAATTCTAATATATTAATTATTCCAAAGTTCCTCCATCAAGTTTTTTTTTTTTTCATCTTTAGGGAGGTTTGAATGTATCATATTATTTTTGAATGCTTTCCTCAACTCCATTTCTACTTCAGCCTCAAAACTCTTCAATTGAGGATGTAAGGGAGGATTAATAGCACTTTTCTTCCTTAACTGCTCATCTTGTCCAGAAGGAACATTATTCTTAGAAAGCAATAGTTCTAAATTGTTTTTCTAGCAAATAGCTTAATGCCAACCAATACATTACTTACTTCACATGTATGACTAGGAATACATTTCAAACCTTTACTAGATAAGTTAAAATATGTTTTGTTAATATCCAAATTGCTAAAATTATGAATTCTGCACCTTTGAGGCCTATTGTGGAAACCAAGGGTTCCAAAACTTACCTGTTGGTTAAGTTTTTGGATACTAAATAAAAAAAAAATATGGGTGAACCAAACAGGAATCTTGAAGGATTTGTGAGATTTTCTACAAATTATTAAATATGAGTTGTACAGGAGTAGATGATATTTGTGACTGTGAATATACAGGATCTTTTTACGGTGATTACCCACAAAATTTGACTAGAATGGTTGGAGGAAACCCTTTTAACAAGGGGGCAATTGACTATGGATGAGTTCAAGTTATGTATGGATTTAACGGATATAGCATTGGGGAATAACATTCTATACCTTAAAGGGGAATTCTTTAAACAAATAAGGGGGTAGCAATGGAAGCATGTTGCACCCCTACTTATGCAAATATAGTGTTGGCAATATTGCAGGAAAAGTACTTATTTAATTACAAGTATGCCCTACAATGAAATTATCATAGTCCATACCTGGGTGATATTTGTATTTTTTGTGTAGGGTCAGAGACAAAATTGATGGAATTCTTAGAATATATAAACAACACTACTGAATTCCTTAGGTTTATCCACTGTATTATTAGGAACAAAATTAACCATTTGGATGTTACCATTCAAAAGGTAAAAGTTGAGAAAAAAATTTAGATCCTGGATTTATAGGAAAAAAATGTTTTCTAATTCATATTTATATTTTACACCCCTTTAGGCAAAAAAGAAGTATTTTAAAAGGGCAATTTATTTGTGGGTCTAGGATGATGTCTATTGGGCAGGACTTTTTGATTGAATGTCAAAAGTTGAAGGAGGTATTTCTGGAAAGAAAGAATGCTCTAGAATTGATTGAAGAAGTAATGAATAAAGTAATGAGAGGGAGGAATGATAAATATAGTCCAATTTTGGGTATTGAAGAGGAGAGGATAATGGAGTAAGGGGTTCATGGCAAACAGGTAGAAGAAAATGAAGAAATTGGTAAAGGAATGAATATTACTAATTTTAATAATGACATGTATGTTATTAGGGAATCATTTTGAATAACTGGAATATATTTGCTTGCTACTCTGATTTGGAGGATCTATTTAAAGAACCTTTGAAGTTTGTCTATAAAAAAGGAAGGAACGTTAAGGACCTATTGGAAAATAGGCCTAAACAAGGAAAAATTGTGCTTTTAAATGTGGGGCTTGCTCCCAATGTATGTATATGCTAAATGGGGAATACACACACACACACACACACACACACACACACACACACATATATATATATATATATATATATATATATATATATATATATATATATATATCAAATCTAGGGACAGGGTGATTGTGGCTTTGTAACAGTACATGGGTGGTATATAGAAAATGTGGGGCATTTTATATAGATAAAACATAAGGAAATTGAATAGAAGGGTGTATGAGCATTTAAATTGAATTCAAAATAAATAGGTTAAAAATGCTCTGTACAACTTGTTCGACAGCAAATTTAGTTTTTTTTTTTTTTTTTTTTTTTTGGAAATGGTAGAACAAAACCCAAGTATTGGGTTTTGGGAAACTAAAATAGAATGCAGACAGCATTTTTTGGCAACTGGTGCTGGAGTCAAATAAATTCTCAAGCCTGAATGAGAACATTTCTTTAGCCCTAGTGCTGAAATTAAGTGCAGCAGAGCTTTAACAACCTATATTATTTATTAAAATAAAAAGAAGTATTAAAATCATTTACAATTGGTATATATAATTATTAAGAGGTTTTATAATATTTTTAAACATTTTCAAAATATTTTATGCAACATTTTATTGTTGTTTTATAAACTTGCTCAAGATATCATCATAAAGTTGATTTACCATCTATTTATTGTTGACCATTAGATGGCAATATTGATTTTTAAAACAATGGCTGCAGTCCATGGTCTTAGGTAGTTTAAATTGAATAATTTAGAAATGTTATTATTAAAACAGATATGTTTTACAGTATGAGATTTTTTTTACTTCTTTTTCATTAGTTTTTTAAAAGCAGTTACATAAGAGAGATTTCAACAGGATTTAGTAGTTTTGTTTTTTAATTGACTGAATTGATTTAATTATTTAATAAAAGTGTTTTAAAGTGTGTAATAATATAAGGGGTTATGTAAGGGAGGAAGGCAGTGATACTGTTTACCTGATTAGGTTCTGCAATATGAATGATCCTGCTTTGAGGCTGATTATGGCTGCCAGTGGTTCTATAACTTACCTGTTGGTTAAGGTTTTGGATTCTAAATTAAAGAAAATATGGCTGGACCAAACAGGAATCCTGAATGATTTGTGGCACTTTCTACTAAGTATTAAGGATGAGCAGTACAAGGAAGATATGATATTGGCTACTGTGGATATAAAGGATGTTTTTATGGTGATTCCCTACAAAAGTGGACAAGAATGGTTGGAGGAAGCCATTTTAACAAGGGGCAATTGACTAGGAATGAGTTCCAGTAATGTATGGATTTGATGGATATAGTGTTGGGTTATAACATTATATATTTTAAAGGGGAATTCTTTAAACAAATAAGAATGGTAGCAAAGGTAGCATGTTGTGCCCCTACTTATGCAAAGATAGTGTTGTCAATATGGGATGAAAAATATTTATTTAATTCCAGATATGCCCTACAATGGAATTATGATAGGCAATACCTGGACAATATTTGCATATTCTGGCTAGGGTCAGAGACCAAATTGATAGAATTCTTAGAATATATAAATAACACTACTGAATTCCTTAGGTTTACCCACTGTATTACTAAGGGGAAATGAACTATTTACCATTCAAAAAAGTGCACACTCTTTTAAGCAGAAAAGAAGTATTTTAAAAGGGCAATTTATTCATGAGTCTAGGATGAGTTCTATGGAACACGACCTTTTGACTGAATGTAATAAGTTAAAGGAGATGTTTCTGGAAAGAGAACTATAACTGTACAGGGGTGGTAAATGCTCCTATATGTAGTAAAGTCAAGGCGTTTTGTATATGTAAAACCACAAGGAAATCGAAGAGAAGGGTGTATGAGCATCTAAATTAAATTTGAAATAAAGATGTTAAAAATGTCATATATAAATTAAGTACTTCTTCTACAGCAAATTATAATTTTTTTTTTGTTTGTTTTGGAAATGGTAGACCAAGACCCAAGAGGTGGGTCCTGGGAAACTAAAATAGAATACAGAGAGCTTTCTTTAGCAACTGGTGTTGGAGGCAAATAAATGCCCAAGGCTGAATGCAAATATTTCCTTAGCCCCAGTGCTGAAATTAAGAGCAGCTACGCTTTAACAACTTGTAATATTCATTAAAATAAAAGAGGTATTTGGAAACTTTTATGATTACTGTATATAAATAAGAGGTTTTATGATTTTTTTAAAAAAAATTCAAAATATTTTATGTAATGTTATATTGTTTTTTCTATGAACTGGGTCAAAAGCATCATTCTAAAGTTGTTTTGCCATCTATTTATTGTAGCCCACTAGATGGCAATATTGATTTTTAAAACAATGGCTGTATTACACTGTCCTAGGTAGTTTAATTTGAATAATTTAGAAATGTTACTTTTTAAACAGTTATATATGTTTTACGATATAAAGTTATTGTTTCTTCTTTTTTTTCATTATGTTTTTTTAAAGCAGTTTCATAATGGAGATTTCAACAGGATTTAGTAGTTTTTTTTAAATTGAATAATTGGATTTAATTATTTAATAAAAGTGTTTTAAAGTGTTTAATGATATAAAGGGTTATATATGGGAGGAAGGCAGTGGCATCTGATGAAGTTCTGCAATTGTGGATGAAAAAGCGGTGATTTTGTTAAGTGTTTATGTAAATAAAACTGTTTTGGCTGATTATTCGAGCGTTGAAATTTATATTTTATCTTGTATTACATTGGGACCTCTTTGGTGCTTCTTTTGCTGTATTTTATCTCCCTACTACTTCCTCAGGGGTAAAGAATGTATCATTGGCAGGCATACCTCTCAACTGTACAGATTTTCTCGGAATGTCCAGATTTCTGCCTCATATTTTTCATCTGTTTCTTATAAATCTATGTTTTTTGGCAAATCACTGGCAAATCATTATGGATTGATGTCAGAAATAATGGCAGACATTTGAGTTGCAGTCCTATCCTTCAGAAAATCTGTGCTGGGGCGTGGCCAAGATGTGCTCAGAATAGCAGCTGTTCTCTTCAGCTTTGTCAATTTAAAATTTATATGACAGGAATTTAACACTAAATCTTATTGGAGAAAGTTACTATCCTCAGCAATAAATTCCTCTCAACTAGCTCTATGACAACATATAAAAATTTTGAAGAAATTCTGAGTTTTTCCTGTCAATAATAGTTTGGATACTTTATCTATCTTCATTGACAACAAAATGGCTACTTCAAAGATACTACATCAAGAATCTTCTCTAAAAAAGAGCATACACTCTTTACTCACCAATGCACAAGAATTATCTACCAAACTAGATAAAATGGATTTAAAGATTGATATCTTTAAAAAAGACTGCACTGTACAAATGGAAAAGATACACGAAGAACTGTAACTTCAAAAATCACAAATTTCAGGTATGGAATTAGCACTTAATGACATTGACAGTAGAGTACATAAAGATGAAAATAATGTAGATGTCTTAATGAAGCAAAATACATACTTGCAATCCAAAGTAGATGATTTAAAAAGCCGGTCATGAAGGAATAACATTAGAATATTTGGCTTACCAGAAAATATAGAGGGAAACAATCTGCCAAAGTTCCTGACAACCTGGATCTAAGAAGTACTAGACCTGCCAGAAGCTTTGTCCTATGGTATTGAGAGGGCGCACATATCTTTTATTTCAACTAAAACAAGTAAAAATAACTACTAAATCTGTAATTGTGAAATTCTTATCATCACATGACAAAGAACTAGTGTTAAAAACAGTCTGGGCAAAAGCTCCCATTAAACTAAATGGCAATGCCATTCATTTTGACAATGATTATTCTCCAACAGTAATAGCAAAGTAATAGCAAAAATAAAACATTTTCTTCCCTTAATCAAAGAACTTAAAAAGGCACAAATAAAATCCCATCTATTGTTTCCGGCCAGACTTAAAATCTTTCTACAGGATGGTTTCAAAACCGTTGATAATCTGTACACAGCTGTTACTTTTGTTAAATCCAACAAAATAATTGAAAAGCTAGAAGATATGGAATGGGCAAGTGCAAGTCTTAAAAGATTAGCTGAAAATGACAACTGGAAATTAGTTGAAAAAAAGAAGTTAAAGAAATAAAGAAATCCACTATTAATATGGGACTTTGAATCTAATCATAAAGACTTTAAAGTAAACTTATAGTTGCAATTACTTGTAAGCATAACATTTTCTCCCTTTAATATGTCTGTGTGTACATATGGTATGTCTGGTTATATTATAGTTGTCTGTGTGTACATATGGTTTGTCTGGTTATATTACAGTTCTCCCTTTTTTTCTCACTTCTCTCTCTATACTTTGAATGTATTTGGGAGTTAATAAGATTGTAATTGTAAATAACTGTCTTGTTTGGATGAAAGACAAGAGGAAATGAAGGGCTGTTTGTGTGATGTTGAGAGAGCTGGAGGGGCTTGATTGTGGCTGTTAATGTAATATATACAATGTTGAAGTCTCTGGGCTGGGGTGTGAGAAGGAGGAAAACAGAGTTGGGTGTAGTGCTTGTAACTTTGTTAGACTGATGGGATTATTTCATTTGTAGAACACTACTTTAGCGATTGAATATATAAATGTGAAGGACATTAATATGCTGTATCTACACTTTAACTTATAGCAGTTAGTACCTATGCAATTTGCACATAGTTTTTTTTTTCACTCACCAGCTTTGTCAGATGTTTCACGTGGACCCACGAGACTAATAAATGAAAAAGTCAAGCAGTAACTGTTCCTGCTTTTACTCTGGATGCCTTTTTTTCATGAAAACCAGCTCGAGAGGCTCTGTTCATTAAAAGAAGAAGAATCACCCTAACAACATCATCCTTGATTGTGCAACTCTCTTTTTGTGAACTTTAACCTTATGGGAAAGTCACAGTTATCTTAGAATGTTGAAACGTGGTTTTCACCACAAAAAAATATGTAAGCACAAATAAAAAGTTTAAGCACTCCCATACATATCACCACACATATAAAACACAATTAATATACAATTATTACCATTTTGTAGTATCCTACTTGCATTTGTAACTATATTTATTATAAAAACTACATTTATTTACAGAACACAAACTAGATGACCTTATAAGCAATGCTAAAGCATACTGTATATTACATAAGCATATTATATAAGATTAACATAAATAACTATATAAGGACAATACTAATATTAAAGAAAGAATATCCCCCTTTTTTATTTTTTTTTTAACCTTCTTCTCTCTAATGATTATAATTTAAAGAAACGATACTTATATTCTATTTGGGTTCAAGATAACTAGATTTAAATAACATAAATACACACTATGAAACATTAATTGATTGTAAATGTGCTACATATAAAATTTACATATATAAAATTAATAAATGTTATATGGGTCTATATTATATCATTGAACGCTTAAAAAAGCGAATGCTGATTGATCAACCTAATTTAAGCAAAAGCTTACAATCTGGAACTGTCAAATCAGCGATTTTTTTTTCCCAGGGAAAAAAATCGCTGATCTAAAACACATACACACAACACAAGCACACCAAACAAACAGAAATCCACACACATACACCTAAAATCTGATATCTAACCCTACACTAAACTATGCACACACCACTAACTACCCACTTACCTTAACCAAACCCTAACCCTAAGGTCCTTCACTATCACACACTCACCTCACCCACTACCTAACTCACTTAAATCCACCCTAACCCTCGTGTCCACTCAATCGCACACACACCTAACCCGAGCCCTAACCCTAACTCACCTAAATCACCCTAACACTCCCATCCACACAATCGCACACTTACCTGAATCTGACCGGTAACTTTCCACCTTAACACTGAAAATATCGAAGCAACAGAAACGGACAACCGAATTCTTTCCCTAGGAAAAAATTTGAGTTTCTGCTGCTTCGATATTTTGCAGTTTCGCGAAAATAAGTTCAATCAATCAGCGTTCACTTTTTTAAGCATTTGAGGATATAATATAGACCCTGTTATAAAAGAATTACTAGCATATACATATGACAACCCTATTTGAAATATTATGCTTGTTAAATAGTTATATGTATTGTTTTAGTCAAGTTTTCTGTCTGATGTAATTGCTTAACATCAATTAAACTTCAAGCACAGATATATTAATTTAATATACTATACTAAATGTAAAAGTATAACAATTTAAGTTAATGAATAGTTTAAAGGGAAAGAAAGGAGGGGAGAAAGGAAAAAAAAACAGTGTAGAATATATAATTTTTTACAGACAATCACACTATTTGACAGTAGCTGAGATACTGTTGCTCTTTGAAAGGAGGATAATTTGAGTGGTATATGCTACTCAAATTAGGAGTTTAGAAATCTAGGATGGGTATGGGTAGACTTATTAGATTGATGTTCTGTTATAATGCAATGTTGCAATTTTTTATGACATTCACAATAGCAACATATTTTAAGAATCCACAGTTTGTTTATGAATTGATAAAAATGTTTTCTAGCATGACTGATTACCATAGTGGAATACAAGTGATTTACCATGTATATAATTTATAACACATAATATAAATGTTTCTGTTAAAGGGTATTTCAATAAATATTAGTGGTCTAAATAATCCCTGCAGGAGTGGAAGTTTACTCAAATATCTCAAAACACATAAATCACATCTTGTTTTTTTTACAAGAAACACATTTAATATCTACAGATGTTGATAAGCTAAATACCAGATATTATTCAATTTTAACAAGCTCAGAACATAGTGAAAAGAAAGGAGTAGTAGCTATACTATGGAGTAAAACACTTTCCATGCCTAAAATACTAGATGTATACAAAGATAACAAAGGTATGTTTTGTCAGTCACAATAGAATTAACCAGAAAAATATATACTCTTATAAACATCTATTGGATCCCAGGTATTGGGTCAAATACTGTTAGACAACATTTAAATAAGATTGTTGGTCTAGCCAAAGATAATTTATTAACAGCAGGTGATTTTAATTGTATATTAAATAATACAGATAGTAACAATTCTGTTAAAAGAAAATTTTCAACATCAGCTAAATTACTAATAGATTTTATACAATCTTTCTTATTGAAAGATATAAGTGGTTTTGCAGATTCAGATTCACTCCCATGCACTCATTACTCTTACAGATACAAAACAAAATCTAGACTAGATAGAGTTTTAATATCAAAAGAATTAACAGATGATCTCATAAAAGTAAAGATTATTTCATGTCCCTTGTCTGATCATAACTCAATAACCTTTGAATTATTAACTAAGACAACAGATGCAAATATAATCAAAAGAATACCTGCATATATAACTAAAATGAAAGAATTTAAGGAATGTTTGCTTAAAGAGATACAAGACTTGAACACACTAAATAACACTAATAATATTTCAGAAGTCGATATATGGGATGCTTTAAAGGTCTTTCTATATGGGATAATTCACTAGTGGTACAATAACAAAAGAAAATCCTGGGACAAAGAACTATTACATATACAAGGCAAACTAGACAAACTAAAACTTAACTCAGAGGGTAATAATGATAGAAAAAAAACAAAGAGAAAGAGATAAGTAAACTAAACACAAAATACTAGATTTTAAATCACAAAACAGTGATCAGAATTGAGCAATTTAAATTTATATCTTTTTCAACAAATCCTAGATCATTAAGCATATTAGCAAATAAAACTAAAAGACTTAAAAAAACTTAATCATATTAAGGGGATTTATTCTCCAAAAAAGAAAAAGTTAGTATCTAATATACAGAATATTTTATTAGAATTCAAAGAATTCTTTCAGAAAATAAATCAGAACTCCCAGAAGGTAGATACAAAAGACATGATTAAGGCCTTTATAACAAAGTATACCAAATACAGATTATCAAAAGATCAAACTAACAAATTAGATAAACCTATTTCATTACAGGATGTACAAAATCAGATAAAAAAACTTAAACTCCACAAAGCCCCTGGGAATGACAATATTATTCCAGAAATATATAAACTACTACCAGAATCTGCCATAAATATTCTTCACAAAGTATTTAATATTTCCCAAAACAATATTATCATACCCCCTTCTTGGAAATATACCTTTATCTCACCAATAATTAAATCAAATAAAGATCCCACTAATTTCTCATCATACAGACCAATCTCTTTATTAAATATTGATTATAAAATATTTATGTCCATATATGCAGAAAGATTAAAAAGCTTTTCACCACTATTAGTAAATGTTGATCAAACAGGTTTCATTGTAAATAGAACAACCTATGATAATATAAAAAGAACAATTACCTTAATAGATTTGGCAAAACCTCAAACAAAATTTTAACTTTAATAGGTTTAGATATAAATTGCACCTTTGATTCAGTCATCTGGGACTATCTATTAATATTACTAAAAGAATTGAATTTCTCGGAAAATTTTATAAATCTCATAACAAACCTATATAAAGACAGTCAGGCCTATATTAAAACTGGCATGGATATATCAGAAAAAATTCCCATTATAAAAGGAACTAAACAGGGATGTCCTCTATTTCCACTTTTATTTACATTGATTATGGAACCCTGGGCCAATCTAATAAGATATGATGAAAAGTTGAAGGGTTTAAGTTAAATTCTGATATTTCATCTAAAATTCAGTTATTTGCTGATGATATTTTAATAACCTTGGGAGAAAATTGCAAATCTATCTCAGCTGTGTTTAAAAATATTAATACATTTCAAAAAGTATCAGGATTAAGTTTTAATAATAATAAAACTCAGATCATTCCAATTAATTTAAAACAAAACACAATTCAGCAAAAGTATAAAAAACTTATACCTCAGAATAATCAGAATAATCAGATAACTTATTTGGGAATAGTAATTACAAATAATATAAAAAACATCATTCAGTTAAACTTTAATAATTGCTTAAACAAAATAGAAGATTATATAAGAAATGGAATAGTTTACTTTTCTCCATAGATGAAAGGCTTTCAATCATAAAAATTATTATACTTCCCAAATTGCTTTATATTATCCAATAACTTTCATTAATTCCTTCTAAAACAATAATTAAAATAATTAATTCACTGATATTAAAATTTTGATGGTACCCTAATAAATCCAGAATAGCATTACAACATCATATGAATGACTGGACAATGGAGGTATAAGATTTCCTAATTTAGAATTATATTCTATTTCCTTGAGTATTAACTCTGTCTCTCTTTTAATTAATAATAAATATTCTTCTAAACGGAAACAATACTTAATTCCATTAGGTTGGTATTCTTCTAAAGCACTAAATAACCAAAAAACACTAATAATAAATAATCCTATTTTGTGGATATTAAAAGACTTTTTTACAGTACAAACATATAAGTTATATAAATCAAACTATTTGTTACTCATACTAAAAACATTTAGTTACTTTATTATTAAATTTGCTAATTATAAAGCATGGTGTTTTCTACCTTATTCAATTGCATTTACTCAAGGATTAATAGTTGCATCAGATTATACAATAATGCTATTATTTAAAGAGAAAAATCTAATTTATTGGTCTCAGTTAATAAATAATGATAAAATAATGACTACTGAAGATTTACAAAATTGAGTATAGCATTGACACAAATTCTTGGCTATGCATACAAGAATGTAGACAATACATTACAAATATTTTGGATTCAATGCCTTCACATTCAATTTATCCAATACCTAAAAAAAATTATTCACGACTACACTAATTCAAAATGCTAGCACAGACAAAAATAAACTATCATTTTTCTATAAAATACTTAGAAATGAAACTAGTTCTCACACTGAGAAATATTGGGAGTATTTCAACATAATTAATAATTATACTCCTAATGACCAAGACAAACGATACATACTAGAATCAGCCTATTACGCTACCTCTTCACTAAAGTGGAAATATATACCTGGAAATGTATGCACAGATCCTTTATTACACCACATATTCTAAACAAAATCAATAAGAAATCTAATAACTGTTGGAGATGCAAAAGAGTATGGAAAGCCGATTGGTCTCATATGTTCTATGACTGTATACTTCTAAAAGATATTGGGAAGAAATAAATAGTTTTCTTCAAGGCTTATTTACAGATAATTTTTTGATCAGTAAATCTTAAATCATATTTAACACTCCAATACATCACAGTGTCAAAAAATCCAAATACACATTATTATGGACCATATTGGCAGTAGCAAGAAAAATAATATCTAATTGGAAATCAGAAACTTCTCCTACTTTTTGAGAATTCAAACAACTTCTTACTGAAGTCTGCAGTCTGGAACTTTTGACCATTAAGTCAAGAACTAATAGAAAAGTAACTAAAATCAATACGTGGAAAAAATTATCTGACTTGCTAGAAAAAATGTTATTGTATATGAATAGATTTATGCTTGCTTGATATTAATGTGAATGTCATTTGTAAATAGTTATTTTGTTAGTTAATTATTGAATGTTTTTCTTTTTTTTTTTTCTTTTTCTATATTGTTAAAAATGGAACATTTAATGTAATCTATTTCTTTATTCAAATCTTAATAAAAATTTCTTGGGGTGAAAAAAAAGAAAATCTGTGCTAATGCAAAGCTTGTTGTTCTATCAACTTTCTAAGTTTGTAAGAGCAATATTTAGTAAGTGTCCTATTTGTGGGTCTTTGTCTCCCCATTATTTGTGGCTTTGTCCAGATTTCTTCCTCCAAGAGATTGAGATGTATGCTGGTGGGCAGCATAGACAGCAGGTAGAGAACAAACCACTTAATTAAATTCATTATAGATCATCTAATGTAAAGAGCATTTTGTGCAACTTATCCAGTGCACTGAGAGATCTTGTGTTGATTGCAGTCTTAAATGACAATGTTAAGATGACTGCTAAAAGAGAAAAAAAGCCTTGAGGATGTAATATTGAATACTGGGACAGATGAATATATGCTGATAACTCTAGATGTAAAAAATCTTTTTACGTCCATCCCCAATGATTTGGGTTTGGAAGCAATTAGAGAATTGCTTGTAAGAGATACCAGCTTCTCTTCTGATAAAATTATACTAATTTGTCAGCTTTTGGATTTAGTGCTTAACAATAACATCTTTATGTTTAACAGCATGACGTATTTGCAGACATGGGGTGTAGCCATGGGCACCCCATGCGCAAATACGTATGCGAATTTAGTGGTCCTAAATTGGAAAAAGAGCATTTGTTCACCAATCCTGGCTTTAATAAAATCAAGTTCTACAAACGTTTTGTAGACGATGTTCTCCTAATTTGGCAAGGTACCTTAGAGGAATTTACATGTTTCTTACACCATCTAGAAACCACTACTAGTTACTTAAATTCACACTGGAAGCATCCACGAAACAAATTGAATTCCTGGATGTCACCTTGACACTCACTGAGCAAGGAAAAATCATGTCTTCTACATATAGGAAACCTACTTGGACTAACACACTACTTCATTACAGCAGCATGCACCCTAGGCATATGTTCCCAGGAATAGTTAAAAGAAAATTTTCAACATCAGCTAAATTACTAATAGATTTTATACAATCTTTCTTATTGAAAGATATAAGTGGTTTTGCAGATTCAGATTCACTCCCATGCACTCATTACTCTTACAGATACAAAACAAAATCTAGACTAGATAGAGTTTTAATATCAAAAGAATTAACAGATGATCTCATAAAAGTAAAGATTATTTCATGTCCCTTGTCTGATCATAACTCAATAACCTTTGAATTATTAACTAAAACAACAGATGCAAATATAATCAAAAGAATACCTGCATATATAACTAAAATGAAAGAATTTAAGGAATGTTTGCTTAAAGAGATACAAGACTTGAACACACTAAATAACACTAATAATATTTCAGAAGTCGATATATGGGATGCTTTAAAGGTCTTTCTATATGGGATAATTCACTAGTGGTACAATAACAAAAGAAAATCCTGGGACAAAGAACTATTACATATACAAGGCAAACTAGACAAACTAAAACTTAACTCAGAGGGTAATAATGATAGAAAAAAAACAAAGAGAAAGAGATAAGTAAACTAAACACAAAATACTAGATTTTAAATCACAAAACAGTGATCAGAATTGAGCAATTTAAATTTATATCTTTTTCAACAAATCCTAGATCATTAAGCATATTAGCAAATAAAACTAAAAGACTTAAAAACTTAATCATATTAAGGGATTTATTCTCCAAAAAAGAAAAAGTTAGTATCTAATATACAGAATATTTTATTAGAATTCAAAGAATTCTTTCAGAAAATAAATCAGAACTCCCAGAAGGTAGATACAAAAGACATGATTAAGGCCTTTATAACAAAGTATACCAAATACAGATTATCAAAAGATCAAACTAACAAATTAGATAAACCTATTTCATTACAGGATGTACAAAATCAGATAACAAAACTTAAACTCCACAAAGCCCCTGGGAATGACAATATTATTCCAGAAATATATAAACTACTACCAGAATCTGCCATAAATATTCTTCACAAAGTATTTAATATTTCCCAAAACAATATTATCATACCCCCTTCTTGGAAATATACCTTTATCTCACCAATAATTAAATCAAATAAAGATCCCACTAATTTCTCATCATACAGACCAATCTCTTTATTAAATATTGATTATAAAATATTTATGTCCATATATGCAGAAAGATTAAAAAGCTTTTCACCACTATTAGTAAATGTTGATCAAACAGGTTTCATTGTAAATAGAACAACCTATGATAATATAAAAAGAACAATTACCTTAATAGATTTGGCAAAAACCTCAAACAAAATTTTAACTTTAATAGGTTTAGATATAAATTGCACCTTTGATTCAGTCATCTGGGACTATCTATTAATATTACTAAAAGAATTGAATTTCTCGGAAAATTTTATAAATCTCATAACAAACCTATATAAAGACAGTCAGGCCTATATTAAAACTGGCATGGATATATCAGAAAAAATTCCCATTATAAAAGGAACTAAACAGGGATGTCCTCTATTTCCACTTTTATTTACATTGATTATGGAACCCTGGGCCAATCTAATAAGATATGATGAAAAAGTTGAAGGGTTTAAGTTAAATTCTGATATTTCATCTAAAATTCAGTTATTTGCTGATGATATTTTAATAACCTTGGGAGAAAATTGCAAATCTATCTCAGCTGTGTTTAAAAATATTAATACATTTCAAAAAGTATCAGGATTAAGTTTTAATAATAATAAAACTCAGATCATTCCAATTAATTTAAAACAAAACACAATTCAGCAAAAGTATAAAAAACTTATACCTCAGAATAATCAGAATAATCAGATAACTTATTTGGGAATAGTAATTACAAATAATATAAAAAACATCATTCAGTTAAACTTTAATAATTGCTTAAACAAAATAGAAGATTATATAAGAAATGGAATAGTTTACTTTTCTCCATAGATGAAAGGCTTTCAATCATAAAAATTATTATACTTCCCAAATTACTTTATATTATCCAATAACTTTCATTAATTCCTTCTAAAACAATAATTAAAATAATTAATTCACTGATATTAAAATTTTGATGGTACCCTAATAAATCCAGAATAGCATTACAACATCATATGAATGACTGGACAATGGAGGTATAAGATTTCCTAATTTAGAATTATATTCTATTTCCTTGAGTATTAACTCTGTCTCTCTTTTAATTAATAATAAATATTCTTCTAAACGGAAACAATACTTAATTCCATTAGGTTGGTATTCTTCTAAAGCACTAAATAACCAAAAAACACTAATAATAAATAATCCTATTTTGTGGATATTAAAAGACTTTTTTACAGTACAAACATATAAGTTATATAAATCAAACTATTTGTTACTCATACTAAAAACATTTAGTTACTTTATTATTAAATTTGCTAATTATAAAGCATGGTGTTTTCTACCTTATCCAATTGCATTTACTCAAGGATTAATAGTTGCATCAGATTATACAATAATGCTATTATTTAAAGAGAAAAATCTAATTTATTGGTCTCAGTTAATAAATAATGATAAAATAATGACTACTGAAGATTTACAAAATTGAGTATAGCATTGACACAAATTTTTGGCTATGCATACAAGAATGTAGACAATACATTACAAATATTTTGGATTCAATGCCTTCACATTCAATTTATCCAATACCTAAAAAAAATTATTCATGACTACACTAATTCAAAATGCTAGCACAGACAAAAATAAACTATCATTTTTCTATAAAATACTTAGAAATGAAACTAGTTCTCACACTGAGAAATATTGGGAGTATTTCAACATAATTAATAATTATACTCCTAATGACCAAGACAAACGATACATACTAGAATCAGCCTATTACGCTACCTCTTCACTAAAGTGGAAATATATACCTGGAAATGTATGCACAGATCCTTTATTACACCACATATTCTAAACAAAATCAATAAGAAATCTAATAACTGTTGGAGATGCAAAAGAGTATGGAAAGCCGATTGGTCTCATATGTTCTATGACTGTATACTTCTAAAAGATATTGGGAAGAAATAAATAGTTTTCTTCAAGGCTTATTTAAAGATAATTTTTTGATCAGTAAATCTTAAATCATATTTAACACTCCAATACATCACAGTGCCAAAAAATCCAAATACACATTATTATGGACCATATTGGCAGTAGCAAGAAAAATAAAATCTAATTGGAAATCAGAAACTTCTCCTACTTTTTGAGAATTCAAACAACTTCTTACTGAAGTCTGCAGTCTGGAACTTTTGACCATTAAGTCAAGAACTAATAGAAAAGTAACTAAAATCAATACGTGGAAAAAATTATCTGACTTGCTAGAAAAAATGTTATTGTATATGAATAGATGTATGCTTGCTTGATATTAATGTGAATGTCATTTGTAAATAGTTATTTTGTTAGTTAATTATTGAATGTTTTTCTTTTTTTTTTTTCTTTTTCTATATTGTTAAAAATGGAACATTTAATGTAATCTATTTCTTTATTCAAATCTTAATAAAAATTTCTTGGGGTGAAAAAAAAGAAAATCTGTGCTAATGCAAAGCTTGTTGTTCTATCAACTTTCTAAGTTTGTAAGAGCAATATTTAGTAAGTGTCCTATTTGTGGGTCTTTGTCTCCCCATTATTTGTGGCTTTGTCCAGATTTCTTCCTCCAAGAGATTGAGAGGTATGCTGGTGGGCAGCATAGACAGCAGGTAGAGAACAAACCACTTAATTAAATTCATTATAGATCATCTAATGTAAAGAGCATTTTGTGCAACTTATCCAGTGCACTGAGAGATCTTGTGTTGATTGCAGTCTTAAATGACAATGTTAAGATGACTGCTAAAAGACTGTACCCCAACTAAAAGAATTCCATTTGTGGTGCTAACTAATGCAGATTATGTCAGAGATGTTCTGATATCTCTGGTATTTAAAGTTAGTTGATAGGTAAAACTAAAATGGAATCATGATGTGTGACTTTCTTGGATACTAAATTATATAGTGCTGGGGGACAGTGTCAAGGATGACTTCAGTTATTGGCAGCTTATTGCCAAAGTAAATCTGTGTAAGTGGTTTAGGCATAACATTGTCAGGCCTATGAACCAGTGTGTTACAAAGAGGTCAGAACATAAATAGTGGATAAGATGCAGGTGGGCATATTAGATTGTAAGCCGCATCAAATATTGTGTCTCCCTATTAGATGTGTGTCACCCATAATTAAGAGTCATGCAAATGCAAAAATAAGATAAAATAAATAATAAGCACAATTATAAAAATGTACTGAATGGTAAAATAGGTTGTGATACCGTTACTGTATTGTTCAAGAAAGGCTCACTCATCTTGCACACACCATGAGGATAGCTACACCCCTTACCACACGTGGAACCTTACAGCATCACGGAACCTAGCAGTACAGGTAAGTGGTATGGCAACAACAATTTTCATATATATTTTGCTTAGACACATTTACATTGTGACTATTCCAAACACAGACTCTCTGATACTGATAATATGAAAGCTCAACAATTAGCTGGAAAGAAAGAAACACCAGGGTTGGCTAGGTGGGATACAAATGTGGAGAAGATAAGAAGTGGGAGAGTAGCTAAAAGGCAGCAGATGTAGTGATCACATCTGTATCAAAAATCCAAAATGTTTTGGCAGAAATAGAATCACTTCACCTTGAAACAATGATTTTATATTTAAAACAATGACAATTATAATTGAATACAAGACCTGAAACCCCAACCTCCCAAAAATAAACATGTATGCTGCATCTCTACAGTAGAATAAGACTGTTATTAACTTTGTGATTGAAATATTTAAAATACATGTTTATTCACTTGCATTTAGTATATGATTTAATGTTAGCTATATTAGCATAGATATAGCTCTGTCTAGATTCTCATATCTTGTAATGCCACTATTACTGTGACCAATGAGTCTAACAACAGCAATCTAACAGATGGATTCACTAAAATGGGGGCTTTGAATCATTCTGAAAGCCTAGATTTGAAAAACACTCCTTAGAGTATTCTTTGCAATGGGTATATTGATGTAATATACAAAGGAAATAAGGAAATAGGCTGGATGGAGTGAATATTTCTTTCTTTCCATCTGTTTCATCTACTGCTGCAAAATGCCTGTATTTACAACATACTGGAATAACTCTGTATTTCTGAAAACTTTAATTGTAAATGTTAGTGGCATTTAATGACACTGTGGAACATCATGTACTTGCACTTAGACAACTGTACACAGTATGAATGGAAATTGTGGTGTGTGGCTCATTACAAGCACACCAGGTAACCCATAGTTTCCTGTGTTTGGCTCAGCATGAGATTTTGTTTTGAAGCCAATTAGGATGCACATTAGAATTCAGCAAATTATTGTTTTGATCTAGTCCATATCATCAAATTCATGTAAAGCAGTAATTTGCATTAGGCATATTTTTCCCTGCACAGATGTACTTTCTTTTACCATTTTCTCCTTGCGGTATTGTCTGTGATTAGTAAGTGTGAAAGAAAATGTTGAATATGTGCTTAGAGGTTAGCAATTCAGATGAAAATTCTGTGTGAAATAGCTCTTATCATCTGTTTAAGTATAAAATGATGATGATGCATTTATATTATACCTCTTAGATTTATCATGGCAGATTGAATGTAATATATTTATGCATCCACATGTTAAAAAGTCATTGAGAATGTTCATGGAAGCTGCAGTCCACTTACAAAAGTACTTAGACTCTGCAGAAAGATTTCTAAATATATAGTAATATAAGGTTTGTTGAAAATGGCCACATTTCTCTTCTTCATCATTACCATATATTATGTTTGACAGAAAACAAAATAACACGATGGATAAACCAAAAAATAAATAAGAATGCAATTTTCTTTTTTATGTTATTTACTCTAAAACATTCAGCAATGGAGCATGTTGGCAAATAATGCCTCTGAACTCCAAATTACCTAAACGGCAGTCATTACTGGACTAGAGAAATGAAGCTTGTCCAGTTACCAGCAGGACTATTAAAATAGTTTCATAGTAAATGCGAGACTGAATAAATGTGCAGTTCACTGTCCGAACACTATTTCAGTTAATTCATCATTAATGCTTTGGGACTTCTGTTACATTTCAGCCTTCAGCAGTCTGACTACATAGTGCTACAGAATGCAGTCATGCTGTCACCAAGAGTTCTTATCCCAGTCTGGGAATCTGTATTCTGCTTGCATTACTTTTGAATATTTAGTAATTCTGTATAATATTTCAAATTATATTTTGATTATTTTGACTTTGGATGAGTTTAAGTTTGCTACTTCTACTACCATTATCTGATCTTATTAATATAGAGTGATTAACTATGATTTGAAAATATTCCACACATGGAAGTTTCTTACACTGTTTTGTATTCTGCATTGGAAGGCCTTAAAATTGTTGAGTTACAGGCTGTCAGTGAACCAGTGGTAGTTATTATACATTTTAGAATGTATTCCACATGACGATTCCACAACAGCCAGTCAATTTTCAGCAGTACAGATACACATGCTATGGTGTATTTAATAAGAACAAACAGTGTCTATGGACATATTGTAAAATATACAGCTAAAATGTCAAAAAGTGGGCAGAAAACACATAATTGTGGTCTAATGCTATTGAAAGTAGAGGTAGAATAGTGCAGTAAGCTGAATTTATTCAGTCATTTTTCCATCATAAATGTCATAGCAATGGCATTGTAGTCTTCCTGAGGGTGAACCATGCTGTGCATAAATGAACGAGACATACCTGCACAGAAATTCTAAAACAGAATTTGTTAGTAGGCTGTAAGAAATGTGCCAGTATAATATGTTCCTACTGGTGAGAAATAAATAGGATACTGATCTGGAACATTCACATCATTCATTATTTCACATGCATTGTTAAACTACCTGTACACCACAAGTTTCATTTACTTTTTCTACCTTACCTTGAAAACTTTGGGCTGCTGCTCACAGAAGTGTACTTTTTTCATATATTCAAATGTATCTATAACAATTTGCAAAACCAGACTTGAAATTTATTTCTTTATTGTAAAGCATGCTTATCATAAACTTGTACGTACATCTCTTTGGCATTGGAGATTTAGAGTATTACCCACATTAGTCTCAGGGTTGTTATCATTCTTCACATTTGTCTAGTGCTGCCAATATTTGCACAGGCATGTGTCTGTTTTGTGTGTGTGCACATTTGTGTGCATTGTACATGTGTATGTATGTATGCATCTCTTCATCTGTGTGTGTCTGTATGTGTACATGTGTCTGTGTGGTCATGTGCATGCAAGTGTATGTGCAGTGTGTGTGTGTGTGTGTGTGTGTGTGTGTGTGTGTGTGTGTGTGTGTGTGTGTGCATAATGATGTGCATGTATAATCTGTGTATGTGTTTATGCAGATGTGTTTATGTGCCAGCATGTCATATGATTTGCAACCTACTAAATGAGAATGTCAATAAAGTTTTTCATGTAAAAGCCAGGCCAAAGACAAATATAGTAATTAGAGAATATAAGTATGAAACACAGTATTTGATTTTTTCAAAGGCAAATATAATAGAAAATATACACATTCTGTCTACTATTACTGCATTGACAATCCATAAATCTATATACACAAACATAAAATACATAAATGTGCTGATTTGCTTATTGACCAATGATGAGTTGGTGTGTGAGAAGAGGGATGCATATAAATGCAGATTTAGGGACACAGTTAGGGAAAGTGAGTTCTTATCTTGTGCAATGACACACAGCTGAGAAACCTGCCATGTTATATGGACTAGATTTCAATAAGAATATCTCAAATGCTGTAGTTTGTGTGTAGTAATAAGGAATTTGAAGTATCTTTAAATTGACACCTATTCTGATCAGTGAGAGAAGCGTCCAGTTTTGTTTAAGAGACATTGTAATATATTGTGATTCTGTTTGTGTTTGGAATAAGCTAGTTCCAATCATGCTTTTTATGTTAGTTTGTATTAGTTTGCTTTGATGTGCTTAGGAGGAGTGATATAGTAGGCCAGATACATTATGTCACTGCTACAGAATATATGTAGAAGAAATAATCTCTGTCCCAATATCATGGGACCTTTGATTTTGATAAGAGTAACACTGTCATGTTTTGCAAGGCTCAGAAATTAGACATGTTTATTCTTTTACTTCTGTATGATTAACTGACATGGTTATTAGTTCAAAGAACACCCATCAATTTAAGCAAACTTGCATTGTAGAACAGAGATTAAAAGCTATAAATATGCATTTTTCTTTGTACTGTAGACAAGTGTATGATTCATTCTGTTTTAACTTGCATATGTAAGAATGCATTGCAACAGGGGAAAAAGCGTGGCTTGTTCATGAATAAGAAATATTTGCCTAACCAGCAAAAAGCATACATATATACATGCATACATACATTCATGATTGCCTAGATATATACATGCAAACATAATATATTTGATACAAAATTTGACTGTCTTTTAATCTTGTTTTGAATTCTATTTCCAGCTGGTCTTTTTGTATATAACAGCCGTCCATATTACAATCTTTCTACAAACTAGCACTTTCTGTCTAATGAATGTAGAGACACTAACTGTATTGACTTCCTTATTTGTTCTCTATTTCGTTTCCATGTCCCACATAGTTTTCCTCAATCTGTTTGATCTGTTCTTCATACTCATAATTTTTGTACAACTCTGTGGCGTATTTCATCATATCTCATTCCTATGCTGCTGTTCCACTTTAGGATATCTGTCAGTCTCATTTGAATTGTGTTTATATTATAATTATATTCCTGGTTCAGATGGTTGCTGTTTGGATTAGGTGCCTGTTTATGGAATATTAAGAGATTTTCTTTATGCACTTTTTACTGCTGCCTTTTAACTAATTACATATCTCCTCCATTTACTGACTTTTAATGAGATGTCTGTGTTGGTGGATGCATTTTAGCTCTATATTATACAAATGCATTGAGTTGTGTCTAAAACTTTTAACACATTTTACTCTTCTATTTGCAGGTAAACTACTTGGCTGTTTCAGTCAACAAATGTCAGTGTGCATTCATGCACTATTTAATTTACTAGACAGAGAGCAGTGAATTGCTTGTAGCCTTTTCTGAAGTTTGAGATGATTTTGTGTAGAAAAGGTTAAACCTGACATGACAAATTTTGTTTATCTATTTATTTCTTTTTTATTTATTTAACTATTTGTTAACCAAGGTCAACCTTGGAGTGCTTAGTCTGTTTAAGTGTCTCATAGCAGGCAAATAGAAGTAGAAGGAATAAAATCCAGTACCTTACAAGTATAGTAAACAGCCTGGCAACAGTTCAGAGACTTAATCTTTGACACAAATAAAAGAATATAACTAAAAACATCTATGCTAACACAAAACTAAACATGCTTCCATGTGTACAAAGATAAGAGAACTAAGCCTTTCTACACCCATTTCAGCCCAAACATGGGCCAGAAGGTTAAAAGTGAACACAAAGTATCTGAGCACCTTTAACGTATCTATCCCAGCTGCAATTTTTCAGAGGCAGAGTAAAATGGGATCTTCCATAGAAAACTCATGTTGACATAAAAATAAATGGTATATTCTACATAGATAGTGATCACATGTCAGCAATTTAAAGGTATAAAGCAAAAAGGCTACCTAAGTAATAACTGAAGCATTGTAAATCAAATACCGCCACACTCAGTAAAAGCTGTATAAAAACCTTCTCAGCAATCCTGCAGTTTATTGGCAATCCAAACATAGAGATGCAAAAGCCCAGTTACAAACAAAGCAGTGTCATGCATCAAGTGCAGCATCAGCAGGAAGTTAGTATGTAGGTGCAGCAGCTGTCTGCCTGCAGCACCTTGGCATACTGGTTAGTGCGAGTCCTCTGAGCAGGTTATCTGTTGTTGAGGTCTGCACACAGTTTTGTTTTCATTCATTTATATTGAATACTGTTTAATCAAATGATTTTTTTCATGTTTGAAGGTGGAATGTATAAATATATATATATATATATATATATATATATATATATACGTGTGTGTGTGTGTGTGTGTGTGTGTGTGTGTGTGTGTGTGTGTGTGTGTGTGTGTGCGTGTGTGTAGGTTTGCTATTAAAATGTGGAAAATCAAAATATTTTTTCACCTTTTAATTGAACCAATTAGCTGAAATTGGTAATAATGAATTACCAAAATTTTGGTAATGGTAACACAGAATTGTCATTTGAACACCCTCTACATATTATATATTCCAACTCCGAGATCCCACTACAGTGAGAAAAGGGTACATTTCCTGATCCCCACTGTACTGCGATCTGTCAGAATGTCAATTTCACATTAGCAGATGCACGCTACCATTCGCTAATGTGGAGTCAAACATTTTCTTCATCTACATTAGGAGAACTTGAAAATAGCCTTATGGCTTTGCATGCTTTGCATGCATGTATATATATATGTGTGTGTGTGTGTGTGTGTGTGTGTGTATATATATATATATATATATATATATATATATATATATATATATATATATATATATATATATATATATCAGAAACTTATGCACTATTATCTTCATGAATTATCTTCCAGGATATTCTAGGGTGACTTTTTTTTTAACTTACATTGGGTCTATGAGATAATATTTGTTTAATTAGTTACTTTTCAATATTTATGACATTGTGTTTCTTTATATATATACCCTTTGTGACTACGCCTTGTTGGACACCTAGAATTAAAATAAATGAAAACAATCACTGCTGCTTCATCCCCATTACGGGAATAGAACCAAGCTTCTCCCAGAAGTATAACTACTGAAGGAATCAAGAAACTTTCTTGCCCTGCATTACCCTTTGTGACTACGCCTTGTTGGACGCCTAGAATTAAAATAAATTAAAACAATCACTGCTGCCTCATCCCCATTACGGGACCAGAACCAAGCTTCTCCCAGACGTATAACTACTGAAGGAACCAAGAAAGTATGTGAAACTGCTGCTAAACCACTGTATTATATTTTATTTGCCTAAAGTCCTGCTAGGTGTTTCAGCACACTCCCTTGTCAAGAAAGCCAGCAGCCAAACCCTTCTTAATTCTGTATCCTCCATACTTGCCCTTCTTCTAGCTCCCTGATTTACACTAGCCTCTCTTCTCTCCTCCCAGTCCAGGGATCTGCCTTGGTGGAGCCACAGGTGTACTTTAGCATTTGTCCACTAGAAGGCAACCTCTCCTCTCTATTCTTGACTTCCTATATCTTCGTTTTACTTTCTTGTCTTCTGTATAGTTCTAAATTCTCAATTTTCTCTCTCTCTTTTTCTTAAACTTCACGCCCAATCTATCCTACTAAATCCCTGTCCCCTGTACTTAGCTTCAGGAATCAACACTCCACTGATTGGTTCTCATTCTCTCTCAATATATCTCTCCTGTTCTCCAGCTTTCTTGCCCTGCATTACCTTTGTGACTATGCCTTGTTGGATGCCTAGACTTAAAATAAATTAAAACAATCACTGCTGCCTCATCCCCATTATGGGAATAGAACCAAGCTTCTCCCAGACGTATAACTACTGAAGGAACCAAGAAAGTATGTGCAACTGCTGCTAAACCTCAGTATTATGTTTTATTTGCCTAAAGTCCTGCTAGGTGTTTCAGCACGCTCCCTTGCCAGGAAAGCCAGCAGTCAAACTCTTCTTAATTCTGTATCCCCTATACTTGCCCCTCTTCTAGCTCCCTGATTTACACTAGCCTCTCCTCTCTCCTCCCAGTCCAGGGATCTGCCCTGGTGGAGCCACAGGTGTACTTTAACATTTGTCCACTAGATGGCACCCATTCCTCATTATTCTTGACTTCCTATATCTTTGCATTACTTTCTTGTCTTCTGTATAGTTCTAAATTCTCAATTTTCTCTCTCTTTCTTAAACTTCAGGCCCACTCTATCCTACTAAATCCCTGTCCCCTGTACTTACCTCCAGCAATCAACACTCCACTGACTGGCTCTCGTTCTTCTCCTGCCTTCCCTTGGCTCTACCCACTCCGTTCGCCCTTCGTGCTCACTCCGCTCCCCTACCCTGCCCCCATATCCCACCTGCCCTCAGCACCTCTACATTTATTACTTCATAACCACACCCACTACCCTGTCTGGCCAATTAGTCTCTATTGCTCTGTCAACACCCACTTCCTAATCCCACCCATATCAACCATCACTGAACTCTCCATTCCCTCACTTATATTAGATTCTTACCTACTCCTCTGTAAACATACAACTCTGTGGCACCTGTAAATTACTCAGCCACAACATACCTACTCTTAACAGCCCTATCCCACCATGCTTTCAAAACCCTCATCCTTCTCGATTTTGCTACTACTTCTTCTCAACATATACTACATCTACTACCTCACCCAGCCCATTAACACTAACCACTCACAATCCTTCCATATAACCAACTGTTTTACCTCACCACTCTTATACCCACATATCCCAATATCTCCCTGCCTATACCCTATAAAAAATCTACTCTTTCCATATAAACTTATTACTAATCATAAATATTCTACCCCCCCAGTAACTAACAAATCCCTCACAATTCTAATAAAGCTCAACCTATATTCTAAGCAGTCCAAGTACCTCTCCAACCTAATCCTACATTTAACTACCATTCTGTTATCTGGAGCTATTCACCCTAACCCAGGCCCTCCCACCACCCCTGCTACAGTCAAGTCCATACTACTTACCTCTTTAAACTCCCAAAGTATAGCTAACAAAATCCCAAACCTCCATGCCTGGCTTACACATAATAAACCTGACATCCTGTCCATCTCTGAAACTTGGTTAAAACCCCATATAAAAGATTTTGAAATAATACCACCCAATTATTCTATCATTAGAAAAGATAGAACCCACAAAAAGGGGGGGGGGTAGCTCTCCTATACTCATCCTCCTTGTCAGTTACTCCCTATAACAAACCTACTCCCCACTTCAATAATGCTGAATTACTCCTAGCACTACTTCAAGTTAACAAACACAAGCACATATGTATAGTCTCCCTTTACATCCCCCCTGGTGACAATATTTCTACACTCGAGGACATCTTCTCCTGTCTTTCTACCAACATTAGCAATGAAACAATAATTTTGGGAGACATGAATATCAATTGGTCCTCCATTCAGTCTCCCACAAACCCACTTAACATCAACCTCTATAATTTCTCACAGCTAATCAACTCCATAACCCGCCCCTCAAAAAACCTCTCCAGTGGTAGTACCCTAGACTGGATTTTAGTCTCTCACCCCCATTATTCATAGGTTCATAGGTTCATAGGTTCATAGGTAGGTACTAGGCTATCTGCCCTAGGGCATTTATAAGCCTAGCCAGAATGTTGGCTTTCACCTCCTTTTTAGACTAGATTCCTGAGCCTCTGTCCAGCAGGGCCAAAGAAGTGATCCCAGGAGTAAATTTACGATTACCCATCCACTCATCAAGATTTCTTTTAAAGAGGGTCAGCGAGGGGCTCTGTCTAACATGGACTGGGATTCTATTCCAGAGCAAGGGAAGCATTTGGGATATGAAACTATCCCTCCAGCACGTCCTGTTTATTGTTGTGCTAAGGTTTAAATCCCTGGAGCATGTAGTTCTTATGGAATTGGTTTTCTTGAGGTGGAGCATGTCCAACAGTTCCGGTTTAGACATGGCCTTGAATGTCAGGCAG
This sequence comes from Protopterus annectens, assembly GCF_019279795.1. Lineage (NCBI taxonomy): Eukaryota > Metazoa > Chordata > Ceratodontiformes > Protopteridae > Protopterus > Protopterus annectens. The sequence goes on from NC_056728.1 coordinate 1,447,028,315, forward strand.
AGGTCCCCTCTGAGTAGGTAGTAAGCAACTGAGTAGAGTTGGAGCTTCTTTAGTTGAGCTGCATAGGGCATCTGTTTGAGGCCCACGATCCTCTTGGTGAGGTATTTTTGAGGTCTCTTCAATTGTTGCAGGTGTCGGGTAAGGTACATCCCAAATGAGGCATTATACTCAATTATGGGCCTGATGAGCGATGAGTAGAGAGGCACAATGACCTCTCTTGATCTAGATCTGAACCCTTTTGTGATTAGGTGAGCTATATAGAAGGTTTTTCTAACCACTTTGGCAATGTGATTGTCAAAGGAGAGGTTACTATCTACTTGGGTCTCCAGATCCCTAATTGCTTCTTTGGTACTTAGTGGATTACCTCCTATGTGGTAGTTTGTGGGCACTTTGTTTTTCCCAAAGGGGATCACTATGCACTTTTTGGAATTTAGCTTGAGGCCATGGTTCTGACACCAGGTATCCATCTTCGTAAGGCCCTTTTGGAGGATGCTTGTGTCAGCCGGAGAGTCTATTATGGCTCCCAGTTTGCAATCATCTGTGAACTTGGTAAGCCACAGTCCTCCCATGTTTGCCTGTACCTCAAAGAAGTAAATACCAAACAAGAGGGGTCCCAGGACTGAGCCCTGTGGGACACCACTTGTAACCGGTTTAGAGTCGGACATGGCACCCGTGACTCTGACCATGTGAGTTCTATCCCTGAGCCAGTTTGCAGCCCATCTTGTGACATATGGGTTAATATTTAAGCTAGTAAGCTTATTTATGATGCCAGAGTGGGGTACTGTGTCAAAGGCCTTTGCGAGGTCCAGGTAGGCTGTGTGGACGACCTTTCCCTCATCTATGGCTTTGGTAACTGTTTTGAAGAAGTCAACTAGGTTTAAGAGGCAAGATCTGCCTTTAATAAAGCCAAATTGGGTAGGGTCCAGTGTTTGGAGGCTCCCAATGTCTTTGTTTATGAGATCCATGATGATGCACTCCATAGCCTTGCAGACCAGGCTAGTCAAGCTTATAGGACGATAGTTCCCAGGATCCATTGTGGCGCCACCTTTGTGAAGCGGGATCACTGTTGCTGTACGCCATTCTCTGGGTACATAACCTGTGGTAAGGCTGAGTTGGAACAGTGAATTTATATGAGGGTTTAGTTCATTTTGGAGCTCATGTATGACACAGTGTGAGATACCATCTGGTCCCATTGCTGCTGTGTTTTTTACTTTGGAGAGGGCTGCTTTCACCTGTGTGTCTGTGATGTCTGAGGGATTGCATTCTTCTGGGATAGACACTGGCTCTTTTGGGGGGGAAGGGGGGGTAAAGTCTGCACTGAACCTGTCCGCCAGGATGTTGGCAATGTCAGTGTGTTCAATGTATTTTGTGCCATTTTGCACCAGCTCAGAGCATATTTGAGAGTTGCCACCCAGATTCTTGATGTAGCTAAATAATGCCTTGTGATTATCTTTAGAGTCTTTGGTGAATTTTCTTTCAAAGCTAGCCTTTGATTATTTTATGAGGGATCAAAGTTTCTTACTAGTACTGATCAGGGATGCCTTCCCTTTTTAGGATTTTGCCTTTTCATGTAATAGTTTCCTCCTTCTGTTGTATAGCTTATTTATGGCTAGGGTCCACCAGACTGGTCTTCTGTTTTTGGAGGAGTGAGTCTTGGTTTTACCTGGGATGGCACAATCCATGCATTCCTGTAGGTGCTCATAGAGTGCAATTGTAAAGGATTCTGTGGTTTGGGTAGCATTTTCCATATGCCCGGGGGCTTTGAACCTTTCCACCTCAGTCTTGAGAAGTGTGAAGTTTGCTTTTGAGAAATTTTTCACAGTGGTTTCCTTGGCTGGGGGTGGGGTTGGGATGTGGATTTCCATTGTGATTAGTTTATGGTCTGATCTTACCAACGAGGGGTTTACCTCTGGTATGGAGCATTTAGCCCCCTTGTTAGTGATGACCAAGTTCAATATGTTGTCCCCTGTTGTGGGAGTGGTGATCAGTTGTTCAAAGGCATTTGAGTTTATAAACTCAAGGAACCAATGGGCAAAAGAGTTGCGGCTTGAGTAGTTTTCCCAGTCAATGTGTGGGTAGTTGAAGTCCCCCAATATCATGGTGTTTGATGAGACCTTCATATTTTCCAATGTTCTCAGGAATGCCGAGTGGGGGTCCTGAGTCAGGGTGGGTGATCTGTAGCATGCTACAAACTGAAAAGCAGTGTTACCTACTGTTAGTTGCACATGGATGGTCTCCGCTGCCTCATGCAGTGCCACTAACCTGGAGGTGTGAGTATCCTTGATGAAGATGGATACTCCCCCGCCTTTAGTATTTCGGTCCGAGTTCTGGGGTCAAAAAGAATTGTATGAGTTGAATCCTGGTAATGCTGGGGTGCTCTCTGGAGCCTTGAACCAGGTTTCTGTTACTGCATAGATATCGATTTTCTCTATACTGAGGAGTGCCTCGAGTGCGTGCATCTTGAGGTTTAGACTTCTGGCATTGAGTAGCATTACCCTTAGTTTTTTGCTTCTGGTATTGTCTATGGAGGTGGGTTTGTCTTTTGAGCCTTGCCTAAAAAGGGCACTATGGGGGTGGCAAGAGCCTTTGCCAGTATTCGAAAGCCTAAGGGTGACAGGTGCAAGCCATCCCTGGTGAAGCAATGTGGCTTGTCGAGCATGTCATCCCAGGCTGACAGACACTGGATCCCCTTAGAATGACACCAATAAGTTAGCCAATTGTTAAAATTGATCATTTTGTCTTTATACTGTGGCATCATTCTTGGTGAGGGTAAGATGCTACTCAGGGTCAGGGTCATACCGGCCTGGGCTACTTGATCAGAGAGCTCCTCTATGTCTCTTTTCATGTAGTCCAGGGAGGTACGTCTCAGGTCATTCACACCAACATGGACAATGACACAGTCATATTTGTACCTGCTGTGGAGTAACCTGAGTGCTTGTGTTATGTGGTGGATCCTGGCACCCGACAGGCAGCTTACAGTGACCTTCTCCTTGTTCAGTCTGGTGAGTGGGACGTCAGTGTGCCTGACAATAGAGTCTCCAATTACTAGTGTATTAGGTGTGTTACTTAGCCTTGGCGGCTGCGACTGCATGGCACAGTGACTTTGTGAAGTATGTGATACGTTAAGGTTGTTGTGTGGTAGTGGTTGCTTGGGTGTCTGCTTTGGAGGTCTCTGTTGTTTTGGCATATTTTTATTTAGAGCCTCCACGTATGTTTTTGTGAGTTTATGTGTCTTGTTTGCTGGTGCGATTTGTCTATGTGAGACTGGTTGTGTGGTGCGAGTGTCTTCCTTCACCTCCTGACTGACTGTGCCAGTCTTGGGTTGAGAGAGCCTGGCCTCCAGTTTGGCTGTATAGTTGCAACTCTCAGATATATTTGTGTTTGTTGGAAGGAGGAGAGGGTTGTCTGTGTACATAAGGCAATTGTAACATTGCCTCAGGATTCCCAGATTTACCAACTGGACTGGAGAGTATATCTGAAACTGCAACTTGGACATGCCTGGATGGTTTAAAGAACTGATTTATTGATCGTCTGGAATGGACGAATAGGGAGCTTTGTACTTCTGTATAATATAGGGGGGTGTAGTGCTAAACTTAGCTAGTGCTTACTGAGAAATCTGAGCAAGTGCTGGGCTGTAGAATGAAGGTTGAGTGCTTATTTTTGAAAGTTTGACTAGTACTAAGGGAAAAATTGAAGAGCAGACTTTGTGGAGCCGGGAATAGTTAAAAACTGTTGTGCAATGTAGTGCGATGTGCAAAATCGCGCAAAACCATGCTAAAGCGGGTTTTAAGGTAGGGAGTTTCAAAGAGATAGGAAATGGCCCAAAACAGCCAATAAGCTATAAGTTACTGGGCTGAGACCACTCATCCAGGGACAGATAGGCTGCTCAAAGCTCCCCACTCTCACTGGTGAACAGAGAAGCTTCCTCCTATCCAAGTAAGGACATGGGCAACACAGGAACTATAACACAGCCTAGAATTCAGCATTATTTCTATGACTGTGGCACCCTTCCCGATCCCCTTAGTGGCCATTTACCCACATTCACACATCGACTTCCTTCACCCTTACACATTACTCTTAATTATATTACTACTCGCTACCAAAAAAACTTCAACCCCATTACCTTTTCTAACTTCCTAAAAGCAATAAACTGGAACATTCTAAAAACTCTGTTGTGTCTTTCGGCTTTTCCCAGTTAGCGGTCACCACAGTGGAACTCCGGTCCGCTAATGATTGGTAGTTGATTTTTACATGCCAAGTTACCAGCCCTGATGCACAACCTTCAACGAAGGTATGCCCATTCACGCATGTCTCCAAGCAGAAGACGCTCTAACTGAGAATCGAACCAGAAAGCATCTTACTGTGAGGCGACAACACTACCGCAGCACCACCACCACCTCAGTTACGGGAGTTGAAGTGGGCAATTGCATTTTCCAGAGGTAGAGTTTTTAGAACATTCTAAAAACTCTACCTCTGGAAAATGCAGTTGCCCACTTCAACTCAACTTTCTTAAACCTCCTAGACCACCATGCTCCCATAAGGACAAAAAGAACAAAAATCAAAACTGCCCCTTGTCTAACCAAAAACACACTAGCAACCATGCGACACAGAGATAAAGCTTGGGCACATTACCAGAAAAATAGGACTCCCCCCACCCATAATGAATACAAAACACTTAGAAACAAAGTAAAAAAGCTCATCATCACTGATCGACAGAATTACTTCTCCATACTCCAAAACAACAATAAAACAAACCCTCAAAAATTCTGGAAAGGAATCTCCACCTTCCTTAATCACAGCAAAACAGATAACCCCTGCCCAGACCCTAATGTTCCTGACATAGATTTGGCTACACAATTTAGCTCTTTTTTCATCGATTCTATTTCCAAACTAACCTCATCATTCTCTAACATCACCACACCCTCCACTTCACCCCCATCCTCCTCTACCAACACTACACCTCCCACTTCTGCTTCTCCTCTCATTTCTTCTCCATCACCACCACCCTCAAATACTCCCTCTTCCCACTCCCCACCTTTCTCATTAAAACCTATACCCACATCTACCATAAAAAAACTCCTTCAGAAAGTGAAGCCATGCTCTAATGCCCCCAATAACATTCCTTCATACTTTCTTAGCATAGCTGCCGAAGCCATCAGCATTCTAATCAACCTCACTATCCAAGAAAGTATAGTACTCTAAATTTGGAAAAAAGGCTTTTATCATACCTTTACATAAAGGTGACAACAATAACAATATTACTAATTTCCGTCCCATCGCTATTCTGTCTCCCATCTCTAAACTCCTAGAAAAGTGTATCCATCTACAACTCCTACCACATCTCTTAGACAATCACCTACTAACTCCCACACAACATGGTTTTAGACCCAGTCACAGCACTATGACAGCCCTCCTCTACTTCCTGGAAACTATGAATAAAGCTCGGAACTCTGGCCACATTGTTTCTACCCTCCTACTTGACCTCTCTAAGACCTTTGACACTATCTCTCACAATCTACTTCTAACTAAACTCTCTAAGCTTAATCTATCACCTTCCTCTCTGAACTGGTTCTCCAGCTACTTATCCAATAGATATCAAGCAGTAAAATGGAAAAAGGCCAACTCCTCATTCCTTAACACCGCAGCTGGAGTTCCCCAGGGATCCATATTGGGTCCCCTCATCTTCAATATATTTATAAATGACTTCCGCAACTCCATCCCTTTCTCAAATATTATGCAATATGCAGATGATTCAACTATTATCTGTTCTGCCACCTCCATATCCACACTCCTAAAGCTTACATAAGATGCATTCTCAACCACTGAACAATGGATGAAAAAAATTGCCTAGCACTCAATGCCTCTAAAACCAAATTAAAGGTATTTACTCCCTCTAAAGTCACCTCTTTCAATACAAACACATTCTCTATCACTAGCCATAACAACACATCTCTTGAATTGGTATCAGAGGCCAAATTACTAGGGGTCCAAATTGAAAGCCAGCTTAAATTCAACTCCCACCTTCAACTAAATATAAAAAAACACCAAAAACTTGGCATGCTCTACCGACAAAATCATTATCTCACGCCCTCCAATAAATTCACTCTCTCTACCATATTTCTTATCCCCTCCCTCCTCTATGGAGCCCCACTCCTAACTAGCCTACTATCTTCCCTTAAAACACAACTTTCCTCTTGCTACAACATAATTGCCAAGTTAGCTACCAGTCATATGTCCTCCACCCATCACTGTACATCTCTCCACAAACTAAAATGGCTAGCACTATCCAATCATCTCACCTACACTCAACTTACTCTTGCACACAAGCTCATTTTCAACCTCTCCCTCTGTCGCTCTCTTTCCTGTGCCTTTAAAATGCACCTCCCTGATAGATTACTAAGATCTAACAACCAAAACCTAATAGAATTGTATAAATCAACTCATCCCCCAGGTAAAAATCTCCTATCCTATGGTCTAGCACGTCTCTGGAACTCCCTACCACCATCCATTCGTACCACCTCTAATCACTTTTCATTCAAAAAATCTCTTCACTCACATCTAATATCCCAGTGGGAATGCTCCTGCTCCCACCCCACATAATCTCCTCCCCTCTTTACACTGGCAATTTCCATTTTACTTTCTCTCCTAACTCATACATCCTGCTCTTGCACACACTAAGCTATTTACAAAGAATGTATTAGAATGCACCTCTTAAGTGCAAGCTTCCTTAAGATGTAATGGCTTCTCAGTATTTATATTGTAATGTTCTTTTTTAACTAGTCTGTAGCATCTGTAATGTTTTTCACTAGTCTGCACTATTTGTAATGTTTTTTCTCTAGTCTGTAATATTTGTAATGACTGTAACCTAAATCCTTATCGTAACCTTGCTTGTTTTTGGAGCTTTTCTTCCTGGGACTCCATTGAAGACAGGTTCATCTTGGCCCAATGGACTATCCTGGTAAACCGACTGCAAATAAAATAAAAAAAAAAAAAAAAAATATATATATATATATATATATATATATATATATATATATATGTGTGTGTATATATATATATATATATATATATATACATATATATATATATATATATATATATATATATATATATATATATGCAGTTGTGTTTGATGGTATGACATTTAGGGAAGAATGCTTTGATTATTACTTAGATTACTAATTCCATATGTCCTAGACCATATAGAGCAGTATGGTTTAAGAAACATATACAACAGACTAAACAGTCTCATATAGAGTGGTATTGTATTCACTGACACTATGGCTCAGGTACAGGAAGCAGCAGTATTTGCATTTCCATGGCACTGTAGGGGTTATAAGGTGAGAAGTATGTCCTCCTAAATCCTGTGGTATCAGTCTTGGTCAGAGTCAAGTTCAGACTATCTGAAACCTGAGTCCAGACACAGATAATTGCATTTGATCATCTTCTTAGCATACAGCCAGTGTAGTGACCAACTTCAACAATTAGATCTAAGGAAATCATTTGGTCATTTAATCAGCTGTAGCAATGGTCGCTGTATGGAAAAGGAAAGAACTTCATTAATGGGGGCTTATGACCTGCATTTGCTGGAAATTCCTCATTCTTGGAGAATAATTATGATCTGCAGTCCAAATCATCAGCATTGTTCAGTCATTTATCCAGTCTTGTCAGCCAAGGATAAATTCATACTAATACACTCAGAGTAGTATATATGCAGCTTCAGACACCTGAGGGCATCACAGAACTGTTGTTCCATCTTATGCAGTTGAAAGCCACTTACCCCTCTATAACTATACAGGGCTAAATAATTATTTAGTATGCTAGAGTCTCATTCATTATCAGATTTACAAGAAAAATCTACCTATCAGCTTTCATTCAATTGAAAACCTAATCCCAAGATACAAGTGAGAACTTTTGAAATGTATCAACTTTAATGTGTCCTATTAGTAATGGAATTATCAGAGCTGCTGGCACAAGGCCTGTCCTGCAACCCATCACTATCATTAAAGGATGTACAGTGTATTCATTCTAGTTACAGGATCTGAAAGGAGTCCTTTTAGTCTGGCAGCCATTTCTCAGGCTCCTTCTTTGGAATAAAGCCTTTATTTCCCATTACCCATGGTCACCACATGAGACAGATACAGTTCCATCAAAATCTGACAGGTCAGATATTCAAATGCCATTTCACAATTACGGGTGCACGCAATTGGCCCAAATTTATGTAGAGTCACCAAACTTGTTGAGCATTGCTTTTCATCTAATAAATGCATGCAATCCCAGAGATCAGCATTCATCAGCATGTGTTAGTTCTAGAGTTAATCCACTTATCTAAGCAATGCTAATCATTGAAAAGGACCATATCTCATTTAATGAGCTATTTGCAATTTATTTGTATCATCTGTTTGCACTCAGTGTCATCTAACCCTATAACACTGAGAGAATCAGCCAGAGAAAACTTAGGGATAGGCCAGGGCTTCAATCTTTGATACAGAGGGGGCCACTTGACATGGAAGACACTCCAGGAGGAATTTGGAAATCAGAAGGCTACAGGTCAGCAAACATGTGACTGAACCTTGCAGATGATATTAGTAGAAAACATTCCTACACAAGTGTAGCCAAAAGAGAGAGGCAGAGCTACTGGCCACAGCGTGAGAAACCACACTACATAATAGGACTCCTTCACTGCATCCATAGTACCTGTCTTGCCCTGACTGTTAGGGGGCACAGAGTGCACAGTGCCATATTACCCTGTTGAAGAACCACTCCACCAGTGAGAAATAGATTTGTTGATCTTAAGATTATGGACCATGTAGAAAACAAAAGATACCACATGCACACTTGCACAGGTACCCACCTAGGTACAGCATGATGATGAGCTATTGGACATGCTCCACTTAAAGAAATCACAATCTCTCAGAGCCACATGCTCCAGGGATCTAAACCTTGTCATCACAATGAACAAAACATGCTGGAGGGATAGGTTCCTGACCCAGAGACTCCCCAGACTCTGGAATAGATTGCCCGTACATGTCAAGCAGAGCACCTCCTTGGCCCTCTTCAAAAGGAACCTTGAAGATTGGATGGGAGATAGGAAATTCACCCCAGGGATCATGTCAGTCGCCCTGGTAGACAGGGGTCCAGGAAAGTAAACAGTGTGAGAAGAAATATCCAAGGAATTGTTATGGCTAGGCTTGTATAGGCCCTGGGGCCGATAGCCTAGTACCAACCTATGAACCTTTGAAACTACGAAATGGTCTAACATCAGAACAACACATCGCTGATGGTTATAAGTGTCAGTTCCATGGGAAGCACACAAAATCCAAATAAACCAATTCAGCTTTTGAAAATGTGGAAAAAACAACTCAGGAAAGGAAGTTGCCAAACACACTGGCTTGGAAAAACTATGAATAACTTTATTTGTTAAGCTTTTAATTCTCAAGGAGCTTTTCATCCGAGAAAAAAAAAAGACTTCATCAGGATGAACAGGGGTCATTGGGGACAGAAATAGATATAGAGAGTGGAGAATGTTTAACATTTGGTCCAAACTACCACCCTGAAATTATTAAACATAGCAACTTTACCACATATAACTACAGTAGTTTAATGGTCACGGAAGAATGATTTTTTGTTCAAGAAGAGTTTTACCTTTGTCCCCAGTATGAAGTACAATTTGGCCGATTCCTTAACAGAAATCAAGTTATTTATTAGAAAATTAAATTTTTGCAATTTAGTTTAATGACAGTTCTTGTGACTCTTTTGGTAATAATAATAGGCTTAAAAAGAAAAGTTTATCCATGCTTACCCCCAACCCCATTGTTCAGGATTTTTCTAATACATGTAAAAACACTCTTTACAAGCAATACGCCTAGGATAATATGAAGCCAATGAAATATAATTTAAATTAGGATGAATATCTTTTACTGGAGATAATAAAGAATCCTTCCATTCATGTAATAAAGCCTGACAAGGGTGTTGGAGTTGTGTTATTTGACAGTCTTAGCTATTCACCTTACCAACCTTAGCTCTATATTCCTTAATGGGGTGGAATGTACCAGCTGTAGCCAACCTAATGGAACTCCCCTCAGCTGCAGATGGGTATATCTTCTCTCAGATGGACGTCAAAGCCTCTAAAGACTTCTAAGTGCCCCCCACTAACCCTAACACTGCCCTTTCCCTCAAACCTAGCCCTACACCTTAAGGTCATTAGAACCTTCCCTTAACACTGCCACTACAGAAGACAGACTCAGACTTAGAAACATTCACAAAAACACACAAAAAACATTACATTTATCCCCTGACCTAATCTTTACCCTTACTCTAAAATACACAGACTCATGTACAAACACACACAATGCCAACCTTTCTCTCACCCCGACCGTAACCCTAAATTGCAAACACACACACACACACACACACACACACACACACACACACACACACACACACACACACACACACACACTCATGTTCTGACCCCCCCCAACTTCAGTTACCTTATCAACATTCCATATCATCAACATATCCACCATTCGGCCATCTGCTCCATCAGCATATCCACCATCTGACCATCCACACTGTCAACAATAAATCATGCCCCATGCATTTGTCGAACAAACATGCTTCAGTCAATCGTAGGGGAACTGTGTGTGTATCTCTATAAGAGTATATATAAATATATATATAGATATATATATATATATATATATATATATATATATATATATATATATATATATATATATATATATATATATATATATATATATAGATATATATATATATATATATATATTATATATACATATACATAGACATATACACACACACACACACACACACACACACACACACACACACACACACACACACACACACATATATATATATATATATATATATATATATATATAAATATCTACATATACTCTCTCTCTCTCTCTCTCTCTATATATATATATATATATATATATATATATATATATAGTTTACTATCAAAACATTGAAAATCTGAACGTAAACCTATCATAAATGCGATTCACATGTTTGATGTTCACAACAGTAAACAGGCTGAAATATTGGAACTACTGCAGCTGAAGTTGAATTCGATTTCTGCAGTACAAAATCCCTCAGCAGCAATCAGTACGGACCAGAGCTGTACTGCACAGAGCTGACAGTCATATGTTTTGCATGGAGGCAAACCCCCGCCCCTGCACCTCTCACACCCCCTGCCACTTATATATTCCAGCTCCAAGATCGCACTACAGTGCGGAAAAGGGTAACTCTCCTTGTTCCAATTGTCAACAACAATATCTCAACTGGAACTGCACTATCGAAAATCAGCATTCGATATTTCAACTGCCGACTACATGATTGTCTGCATTTTATGTGATGGTCATGTCAATTTCAGCGACAACACTTTCGAGTAAGTGATAGTAAATGTGTGTACATATATATATATATATATATATATATATATATATATATATATATATATATATATACATGTATGTATATATACATGCATTTTGTCTTTTCTATATATATGAATTGGCATATCTTTTCTGTTTACCCCCCCCCCACCTCCCCAGCTGAGAAAGAAATGGTTCAGCTGGGATCAGGGCTGTGTACTAGTTAGCAAGTACTCCAGGGAAAAAATAAATAGAAATAACAAATATTAATTACTGCTGAGCAGTAGTGCCCCTGACTCTAATAACAGTGGCAGTATTTCCTACCACCACTAATTAAACATATTACTTTTCATGTTACTGTCTGCTCCATGAATAGTACAACAGAGAATATGCAATTGCTGGGCAAATTAAATTTTCTTGAGGATATCATACATTTGTGCTCAACTTGTCAATTTATCTTTTTTTCAAAAATGTACAGCAAAGTTAGGTTTACAGAAAAAGTTAATGAACAATTGTATTAAATCTAGCAGTTCTTGCAGAGATTGCAGTGTTGCTCATATTACGCAGTGCAACACTCAGTTTTACCCACCTGATATGCCAAAATGCAGCACAATTACTTCTGCTAGATGAAAAATTCCAAACTTAGAAAAGCAGTATTCTTTAATTTGCTCACTGAAAAAACAATTAAACATGCTGCCTGTACCATCTTCTCTGCCATTGCCTGTTACAACAAAGTATTGCATTTAAATCAGCAGTTAAATGTTACAGAAATGAACACTGTTGATTTGCTTTTATATGTATGTGTGTTGGTCTGTTTGTATGTCTGTATAGATGTATAGATACATGCAAACATATATCACATATGGTTGTATACTAAACTGAAACTTAACACATCGGGAATAAATCCTTACAACTCAACTAAATGAATAAAAAAAAATACATTTTTTTTCCAGGGGAAAATATACAACACCCTCCTCTCCCTCTGCTACTTCTATATTCAAACTCTGAAATCACACTACAGTGGGGAAAGGGTAACATTTACAACCCATCTTTCTTCAACTTCACACAGAAAAAGATGATGTGCGATCATTTGACTTTCAGTCACCTGTTCCTGCTTTATTTCTGTTCAACAAACTGAATTGCCGATCACATCAGTATCCCATATATATAAATATGCATCAGTGTGTGTGTGTGTGTGTGTGTGTGTGTGTGTGTGTGTGTGTGTGTGTGTGTGTGTGTGTGTGCGTGTGTGCATGTGTGTGTGTGTTTGTGTGTGTGTTCGTGCATTCACACACTATCTATATCTATCTATATAAAAACACAGACACATTCATATATTTTATATGTGTATGACAGTCAAACACTCACAACTCAAGCATAATTGTTTGATCCTCAAATAATCACGTATAAACCCTTCTTTTCTGAAAGGCAAGTCACCAAACATGGAGTGTTATACCCCCACATCATCATCATCATCAACCCCCTTTTGCCCATTTTCTACATGAGGTCAGGGTGTCATGTCAGCTGTTGCATCTCTCGTGAATCAGAGCCACTCAACTACCTTATTCAATACTCATGCCTGATTGTTGCAGGTCTTCTCTCACACAATTGATTCACCTCTTTGCTAGATGCCCTTATTCCCTCTTGCCTTCCTCCTGTATGTCCCAAATCTTCTTCACCCGATTATCTTCTGCTTTGCTGCATTAGTGCCTGAACCATTATAATCTGTTCTCTTTGACTTTCTCTGCAATTGGAGCTACTTTGGCTTCTGCTCTTATGTCCTCATTTCTTCATCTCTCTGACAGTGTGCATACAACCACCCATGTCAGGGACTTCATCTCTATCACCTCTGGCTTCCTCTTCTCCTCTGTCTTTAGTGCCCAGGCTTCTGTAAATTACAGTAATACCAGTCTCACCACTGTTTTGTACATCATACTTTTCTGCTTCTTTGAGATTCTTCTGTCATACATTACAACAACACTTTGTGCCAGTTGGCTGCAGTCCCTCTGAACTTAGCTTTGGCCTACTCATTTAGACTTTCCTTCTCCTCAACTGCCCTCCATGATAGTTGAAGCTGTCAGCCTGTTCCACTAGTTTTCTTTCTATCTCAATTCTTAGCTTCTTTTGATTTCCAGCATTTGCTACCATTACAACTGTCTTATCAGTATTCATTTTCAGTTTTGCATTCCATTCCCCTATTTTTTACTGAAGTTCTTGCTCAGAATCTGCTTGCAATGCCACATTATCTGCATACTGAAACTTTGTTGATCTGTCCTTTCTCACCTGCTTGCTAGTGTAGTCCATCACCAGAATGAACAGCAGTGGGCGCAGAATGAACCCTGATGGCCACCCACACGCAGTCCTTCTTGAAACCACTCAGTGAGTCTGAATACTGTTTGTACTTCAGTCATTGGGTCCTTGTACATAGCCTCCACTAATGTTAGCAATGTTTTCAGACTTTGAACTACTGCAGGACTGCTGAAATCAGCTTTCTTGAGACCTTGTCATGTGTTTTCTCAAACTCTATGAATGCCCAGTCAGACTCTTTTTCTCATCTCTATCTTTTTCTCAACTCTCTGTCTCACTGCAAACATTAGGTCAGTTATGCTGCATCCAGTCTAAATCCAAACTGCTCATCTCCAGAATTACTTTCTACAATGCTGCATATTAATCTATCAATCACCCTCTCTAGAACTTTCACGCAGTGTAACAGGAGTTTGATACCTCTATGCTGCCCAAAGTTGTGGATGCCCCCCTTTGTTCTTATACATTGGCACTAGAATGCTTATTCTCCAGTCATCTGAAATACATCTTTCTCTTCATACAGCTTTGAGTACCCTCTGGATCCATCTCTCCCCTATCAGTCCCAACATATTGATCATATCTGCTGTGGCCTCATGTGAGCCTGTCACTTTTTCTAACTTTGTTTTTCTTAGTGCTGTCCTTTCTTCTTCTAGGGTGGACTCCTCATCTTTCAAAATAAGCTGGGTCTGAGGCAATACAATTTTTGCAGGGGGTTCCTTCCATCTGCCTTTAATTTCTTGAGGATTGGTAAGCAGATTTTGCTGGTAACCCTTATGAAGAGTGTCTTACTATATTTTTTACCTTTCTGTCTTTGCCTTACATGATAGAGTTTCTTTGTGCCATTTATCAAGTTACTTTCCAGAAGTAGAGTACCTCTTATGCTTTGTTCTTTGTAAATGAAACTCTTCTTTTACTGTTTTTTGTTAGCCAACCAGTATTCCTCCTTAGTCTAGTCTGTTTTTTCTAGCACCAACTTTTTCTGTACTCCTTTTTCTTTTGAAGACTTCCTGGACTTCCAACTTCCACCAGCAGCTTCCCTTTATTACCTTATCTCCATATCTGGCTTTGGCACATATCTGGTCAATAGTCCTCTCACATGCTATTATGAAGTGCTGCCATTCTTCTTCAACTCCACCTGTTTCCTCGTCTTTCTGAGCTGCTAGAGCCCTTAGTAATTCCTTGAACTCTTTTTCTTTCTCTCCTCTCAACCTAGTCTCTGTTGACTTTAGGGCATTCTCTGACCACTGCTTGCAGCTGATTGTGGCAATCAGTGGTTTATGCTGTCAGCCAACTGCTTCACTGGGGATACCTTTGCAATCACTTATTCTACTCCAGTGCCCTTTCCTTACTAGGAGGAAGTCTACCTGAGTTGCAAGTTGACCACTCTTGTATGTGAGCTTGTGGCTCTCTCTCTCTCTCTTGCCAAATTATGTGTTGGCCACCATCAAGCAATATGACAGACAGAAGTATAGAATGCCCTCTCCTTCTTTAATCCAGTTGCCCCATCCATGTAGACTCAGGCAGTCCTCAATTCCTGTTCTATCTATCCTAAAATTTGCATTCAAGTCACCCATTATCAACACTATATCCTGTTATCCTGTTTTATCTAGTAGGTCCTCATCTGCTGTCTGAATGCACTGTTTTCTTATTATTACAACACTGTTGTGAGGCATAGGTAGTGATTATGAATAGTGCCTATCCTTACACAGGAGTCTGATTGACATGAGTCTGTCACTAATTCTGATAACATCCTTCTCTGTCTTTTGAAGCCCCTCCTTCATCTCAATTCCCACACCATTTTAAGTCTGCCCTGATCCTGAGTAGGGTTGCCAGGTTTCTTTGCGGCTAAAACCGGACTAAAGTCACGCCCCTTGTATCACACATAACTCCACCCATTCCCACCCCCTCTCCCGCCCATGCCCCACCTATTTTGTGACATCACAGTGACATCAGTTGATGGGACCACCCACTTTGATGACTTAAGCCGTACTTAAAGGGGAGAAAAGAACACAGGCGGCACTAATTGCACTGCTAGGCTGATGCAGATGTAAGTACGAGTATTGATGAAAAGTGTCAATATGGTGCATTTTTCTCCAGTTATTTATTTCTATGTTCCTAAACCTAATTATGGATGATCCATGGAGATAAAAGGTCAAGAGCTAGCAGCCTGTGCACATGGTGGTAAATCTGATTAAAAAAATCCAAAAAAAATGCAAGCAGTTATCTTTGCTATTAAAAAATTGTAAGTTTTGATTTACCCCATAAGTTCATTTAAGTCAATAACATCACTTTACTGCTCATTCAGAAATGATGATCTTAACATTCCCTTGCATTTTGAAAGTTCTGTCAAATACTGTTTGTACTGGGGCATGGGACAGGTACTCAGTTGTTAAGATGTAACATATTTTCCGTTTCGTACTTCGGATTAGGAAGTTTCAGTCCTTGGCTATGCCTGTATTGGGTGGGGGTCAATTGAGCTAAGTGTTACTGCCCCTAGTGTGATATTTCAGATGCTAGTACTTAAGATCTTGTACTGGGTCCGACTGACCTCCCACTCTTTTTCTTTACATGTCACATATGCAAAAAATGGGATAAAGGGGTTGTGGATGAATGGATTTCTAACAGGTGACTTATGTTTTATGTTACTTTCAAAGTATACGTCATAATCTCAGAAAAGCACACATACTTTAAAGAGTTTCATTAATGTTTTTCTAAATCATGCCAAAGTTGTGGGTTAAAACAGGTAACTTCCTACAACAATGCGCTCTAATACAAGTTTATGAAGATGCAGACTGGACTATGCAGTTGTAAAATGGCAATAAGACTGAATGAAAGATGACTCAAGCCTCTAGATCTAAGAAAGACACACGTAGGAAAAGAAATCACATGCAGCTAGCACACTTGCCATTTTCTGAACATGGCAAAGAGGTAGTTTTATTTTTCAATGTGGTCCCTTGCGACAGAATCAAGTAAAAGCAAAACAATGTTGGGTAACTGCAAGTGCCCAAATAGCAAGATGCACAATTTGTTTCATGGAATACGGTTCAACATAGTAGATGAGGATAATACAAATCAGGGCGTGTTAATTGCTAGCAGTATTACACTGCATGGTGAAGTTCTAAAATCAGTCTGAGTGTACTACAATGCAACACTGGGCAATGTTGGTAGAGTGCTTAAGCATTTTAAATCTTGCTATAAGATTTCTTTTGTCACTGCTTGGTAGTTGCTAGGATAATGATAGCTAAAAAAATACCATTTTCCCACCATGGAGTACTGCCTTCCAGTGATATCTCTACAACCCGTAGAGCAGAAAATAAAATTTGTCCATTTGTATTACATCACTGACACTTAAGTTAATGTATGTACTGTCTAAACTATGTAGCTACCAGGAATACTGAAGTTAAAAGCATTTCATTGTTGTGTAGTAGCTAGTAGTGTATCGTACCGCTCCCGTTCGAGCTGGATACATTTACTTTCTCCTCTCCTCTGGCGGCACAAAAAAAAACCGGACTTCATGAGTCCGGTTTTGATGAAATTTTTTAACTGGACAATTTGTCTGAAAACCGGACAGTTCGGTCAAAAACCGGACAGCTGGCAACCCTAATCCTGAGTAGCAGACTCTGTTTCCCAAGCCATGTGCTTTGCTGCACAGCTTTCCATCTTGGCTCCTGGATACTTAGGACACCTCCTCTTTACCATCATATCATTCCCCTCCAAGCTTCATCCTGTCAGTAAACCTACACTGAGGAAAACAGTTATTTGTTCATGTTTGGCAGATTAATTGATTTTAAATCTAGCTTTACTCATCAGAGCTATCTCAGGTAAATCCATCACCCCCTATTAATTTAGTATACCAACTCCAAGATTGCACTACAGTAAAGAAAGGACAAACTAAAT